>NC_134266.1:277607969-277651264 GCF_031893055.1 Leptodactylus fuscus | reverse complement strand
TGTTATAGTGTCCAGAGAGTGTTATTTGTCGCCCATTACACATCTAGATGGATATAGCGCCAAATACTTCTGTAGTGCCGCATAATCCGCCATATATATTGCCCATATAGAGCCGGCACATTGGGTCATACTACGTGTAAGGGCTAGTTCACACAGGGGCAATTTGGCAGATTTCACCTCAAAATCCGCCTCCGTACAATGGCGGTCTACGGAGACTGCTCGCTGTTTTCCTGCTAGCATGAGGAAAGTAATAGAAGTGAATGGGAGGTGAAAAACGCCTAGCGACTGAAAAACCGTGACCGAAAATGCCTAGCGGTTTTTTTTACAGTCCATTCACTTTAGGGAGGGGGGGACCCAGGGCGCCTTCCTCTACCCATATAGCCCTGTGTTGTCGGTGGCAGAGTTCCCCCTGTTGTGTAGGTGAGTGCGGCGCCCCCTCCTGGCAGAAGGCAGTACAACTAGTAGAACGTTTCCGCTCTTCTGACCATTGAGTCTTGAGGTTGTGCGCGATTTCTAGCGATGCCGCGATTCTCCCGTAAGTGGCGAGCGAGCAGACGTAGCTGAGGATACCGACACCCCAGATGTGACCCTGTATACGCTCCAATATCCTCCCCCCGATAGATGATTGATATTGTGGCTCAGACCTCATTATATCCGCAGAACTTTCTACATCTCCGCGGTGGCGATCGGGTTGCGGCGATGACCTGACAGATCACATGACTAATGCCTGGGCAATGATTTATATCCCAGCGACTCACGGCACGTCTTATCCTCGGCTTGTCATCAAGGTGATATCCGGATATTTCTGAGCTGTTCCTGTCTGGGGGGTTCATGGGACGAGAGGCGACATAGTGTGAGGCCATATTTACAGCAGCACAGAGTATTTCAGAGAAGCTCCATAATCATAGAGATGCTCTTCTATCCGTTCAAGTCATCATATCCTCTTAAAGATGTCTGCTCTGCGCCTCTTCTCCGCCAACCTATCTGGGACTCTCTACATCAGGAATATAATTCCAGAATAGCAGTTAAGACTGACACAGGCATTTGCTATGGGGAGCTAGGTGATCTTATAGATCCGTCATCCATGTAGTGACTGACAAGGGGCAGACGTCCAATCAGGGAGAATCTTATTCGCCGCGGGTCCCCGGTCGCCATTTTTCGTATTGTCGCAGTCTCTTTGCTCTTGATATTCTGAGACGTGTAATTGTTTAGCGGATGTTCTCCTGTCCGTGACGTGAACCTGCCGAGCGGAGAGCGGAGCGTGGATGATGGGGGTAATGCGGAGTCACAGTGGCGACCTGGCAGAGCGCAACCAATGACACGCTGACGGATCCGGGGAAATAAAAAGATACAAGTTGTCGGAATATATCAAAATCAAACTATCCAGCAAATACTGCGGAATTCCCGTCACCGCCGGCCGAGCCGCCATCACACCATCCCACCGCAGAGTATAGACGGGTCTCACAGCTGAGGGTTTGTTACAATTGTATCCAATCTGGACAATCCTCTTAAGACTTCAGACTGATACATTGTAACAAGCGACCAGCACAGGGGAAGATTCGCTGCCGATGTGTCTGCGGTCACCGACCTTGAGCAGGAATCTGCAAAAGGAAGAAACGGGAAGACGTTTAGAAAGTTTACTGTGTATCCTTATAGATTTTGCAGCGGGGAGTATTTGCTTTATGGCCGCTGCAATGAATGGGAATCAATGGACAGAAAAGTGATCAAAGTCTAAAAGAGTGTCCAAGAGGAGACGCGTCCCGGCCTCGCCAAGAAGTCGGGAGTCTTATCTGTGTCCGGGGTGTTATCTACGTCATCACTGAGAGGATGGTGGGGGTTATTGTTCTGGAATCCCATGATAATAACGGATAGAATGCCCTATAGATACAAAGTCACATGACGGCAGCGGATAAAGATGTGGCGGTGATGGCGCACACGTGGGCAGGCGCGGCGCTCATCATCTCATGGAATCTACCGGTAGATATAATGAGGATGACAAGTGTATCTGCTGCGAGGGAAGGAGCCGCTCAGCTGTGATCTGGAGACAAACGCGGGAAGACATCGGAGGAGGAAGCGACGGGATTGTGAGACCTGAGGGTGACAGCCGCTGCCAGCAGACACGCAGCAGGTGAAGAGCCAAGTGCGTCAGACACCTCCATGTTGTCCTACATCTCCCAGCGACGCCCTACAGAGCGCAGAAGAAGCGCCGACCTCGACCGCCACCAGAAGGAAAGACCTAGAAGAAGGAAAATAATAATAATAATAATAATGATGATAGTAATAATAATAATAATAATAATAATAATAATAATAAAATAATAATAATAATAAATAATAATAATAATAATAATTAATAATAATAAATAATAATAATAAATAATAAATAATAATAATAACAACAATAATAACAATTCCTTCTCCCATCAGTGTCCTGTGTATTATTCTCGTGTCCCAGATCTCCGGTAGATTTATCACTTCTTCTTCCTCGGCCCCATCAGATCAGTGACTGTTGCAGTCTCTGAAGATGGGACATTACATGAGGCTCCATCTGCGCCAGGAGGGTTATTATTACCAGAGACTACATGTGTTCTGTCATCAGGGCAGCGCCGGCACAATGGAGGGAATGTGTAAGGAGAATAATGGAGGAGCCGGGATCAGTCCTCAGGAATCCTCCGTACTGGCAGCGGCCGCATCTCCTGTAATAAGCAAAGATACGGAAAATGTTCGTTGTTGTACCGTGTTAGCCAGTGGGTTGGAAATTTAAAAAACAAAAAAACTTGATAGTCTTCAGTAGTTGATACCTTTTTAATGGCTAACTCATAATGATGACAAATGACTGACGTTTCGGAACCTCTAGGGTCCTTTATCAAAGTAAATTTAAAACATTTCTGAAGGAGCATATATATATACAGAGCAGGCACAAAGGGTGTTAGAATTCAGGAGGAAGAGGGGGGGGGGGGTGTTGTTAGTAATTGGTAGAGACAGGGGCGTAACTACCGTGGTAGCAGCAGTAGCAGCTGCCACAGGGCCCGGGCCATTAGGGGGCCCGGTGACAGCCGCTACCGCTGCGGGGTTTTTTTTTTTTTTTAAGTCCGTTACGGGCCCTATTCACTTGCCGATCCTGGCTGGGCCGGGATCGGCAAGTGACACCGCGGGCCCCACAGAGGCTATCATTATACTCGGGGGTCTTTGCAGATGAATCTTTGCAGACCCCAGAGTATAATGATCGGCGCACCGGGAGAGGTAAGGTAACATAAAAAACTGTTACTTACCTCTCCACGATCCTGCCAGGCCTCCGTCATTCGTGTCTGACGTCACATGACCCAGGCCAGCTTCCCGGGTCATGTGACGTCTGACGTCATTAAAGCTGGACCAGAGCGGCAGCCGACAGGAACAGGTAAGCAACTGTCTCTGTTCTTTTAATGGTTTTAATCCCCCGGGTCTCCGATTATTATACTCTGGGGTCTTTTCAGACCCCAGAGTATAATAAATGTTTATAGGTGTCCACAGTGGGACATATGGGGACACTATAGGGGTTAATACTGTGTGCATTGGACACTATAGGGGTTAATAATACTGTGTGTGTAGGGGACACTATAGGGGTTAATAATACTGTGTGTGCATTGGACACTATAGGGGTTAATAATACTGTGTGCATTGGACACTATAGGGGTTAATACTGTATGTGCATTGGACACTATAGGGGTTAATAATACTGTGTGCATTGGACACTATAGGGGTTAATACTGTGTGTGCAGGGGACACTATAGGGGTTAATACTGTGTGTGCAGGGGACACTATAGGGGTTAATACTGTGTGCAGGGGACGCTATTGGGGATAATACTGTGTGCAGAGGCCACTAATGGACATAATACTGTGTGCAGGGCTTACTAAGGGACATAATAGAGTGCGGAGGAGGGGGTCAGTCGAGGTCTTCGGCATCGGTTTGGGGAGGGGGGGCCCCATGTCAAAAGTTCGCCACGGGGCCCCGCCATTCCTAGTTACGCCACTGGGTAGAGACAATGTAAACACTTCCAGTTCCTTATCAGTTCACACATTTCTGTAAAGAGACATGAAACTCTGTGACACATTCAATCCACACTCCAGTGTCTGAAGCAGGGTCATGAATTTATACTCATGTATGCGTCGTTCTCTCTTTGATCTGAAATTCCCTCTCAAAACCAAAATTTTCATGTGATCAGTGATATTATGATCCTCATTGCAGAAATGTTTTGATACGGGAAGGTCCAGTCTTCATTCTTTAATTGTATGGCGATGTGAATTCATAACGCATTCTAAGCTGCTGTCAGCTCACTGTCACCTCCAACTAACACAGGAACATTCCCATGCAAAACCTGCCCGCACATACTGACAGGATAGAGATACCAAACTCTAACAGGGAATATAAAATCCCAGGTACGTTCACCTGCAGCACACCCAATGTAGTGTATGTAATAATGTGCACCAAATGCTCCACTGATAATCTGTATGTTGGAGAGACCGGACAGCAGCTCAGAATGCGGATGAACTCACATCGTATCAAAACATTTCTGCAATGAGGATCATAATATCACTGATCACATGAAAATTTTGGTTTTTGAGAGGGAATTTCAGATCAAAGAGAGAACGACGCATTTATGAGTATAAATTCATGGCCACCTCTCCTATGGCTTCTGTAAGGTGTAAGGGGGCGTTCACACTACCGTCTGTGTCCGACAAGTAGTGTCCGCTCCAAATTTGGCACAGACACTAGGAGCGGACACTAGCTGTCGGACACTGACGGTAGTGTGAACGCTCCCTAAGGGGTCTTGATTCCCAGTGTGTGATGGGAGCCCCAATGGGTCCTATCTGTTCTGTGACACCAGTAGAAAGTTCTTCCCGGATTATTTGGACACTTCAGGGCTTTCCTGGATTACATGGAGCTCTTACAGGATGATGACGCCCGCTCCCACCATGTTATGCACTTCACAAGCCAAAACTTTCTGCAGACCATTGCTTTGCTTTGATGATCGCCCCCATAAGACAAGTGAATATATCTGGAGTCGCCCCCTCCTCCCCGTCTCCGGAGTTCCTGGAGTGTCAGTCCTGCAGTATTCGGAGCGCTCGCTGCCTCAGCTGTGACCTCCAATGTGGAAGGAGAATAATTATCACAAGATCCCCAGCCAAGAATTAGGATGATGGGAGGTGGGGGGGGGGGAGAGGGGAGGGGGCGGTGCTTGTATTTAGAGACATCACTTAGGATTGGCTGAGGGGTCTGCAAAAGGGTTACCATGGAGACCGCAACATCGAAATAGAAAAACAATACGATGATAGTGGCGGCGCGTCATAGGGAGACAAGATGGCGGACAGCGGTGTAGTCACATCTGTATACTCATAACCACAGCTATATACTCACACCTGTCTAACCACAGCTATATACTCACACCTGTATAACCACAGCTATATACTCTCACCTGTATACCCACAGCTATATACTCACACCTGTCTAACCACAGCTATATACTCACACCTGTATAACCACGGCTATATACTCACACCTGTATAACCACAGCTATATACTCACACCTGTCTAACCACAGCTATATACTCACACCTGTATAACCACAGCTATATACTCTCACCTGTATAACCACAGCTATATACTCACACCTGTATAACCACAGCTATATACTCACACCTGTATAACCACAGCTATATACTCACACCTGTATAACCACAGCTATATACTCACACCTGTATAACCACAGCTATATACTCTCACCTGTATAACCACAGCTATATACTCACACCTGTATAACCACAGCTATATACTCACACCTGTATAACCACAGCTATATACTCTCACCTGTATACCCACAGCTATATACTCTCACCTGTATAACCACAGCTATATACTCACACCTGTATAACCACAGCTATATACTCACACCTGTATAACCACAGCTATATACTCACACCTGTATAACCACAGCTATATACTCACACCTGTATAACCACAGCTATATACTCACACCTGTATAACCACAGCTATATACTCACACCTGTATAACCACAGCTATATACTCACACCTGTATAACCACAGCTATATACTCACACCTGTATAACCACAGCTATATACTCTCACCTGTATAACCACAGCTATATACTCTCACCTGTATAACCACTGCTATATACTCACACCTGTATAACCACAGCTATATACTCACACCTGTATAGTCACAGCTATATACTCTCACCTGTATAACCACAGCTATATACTCACACCTGTATAACCACAGCTATATACTCACACCTGTATAGTCACAGCTATATACTCTCACCTGTATAACCACAGCTATATACTCACACCTGTATAACCACAGCTATATACTCACACCTGTATAACCACAGCTATATACTCACACCTGTATAGTCACAGCTATATACTCACACCTATATAGTCACAGCTATATACTCACACCTGTATAACCACAGCTATATACTCACACCTGTATAACCACAGCTATATACTCACACCTGTATAGTCACAGCTATATACTCACACCTGTATAACCACAGCTATATACTCACACCTGTATAACCACAGCTATATACTCACACCTGTATAACCACAGCTATATACTCACACCTGTATAACCACAGCTATATACTCACACCTGTATAACCACTGCTATATACTCACACCTGTATAACCACAGCTATATACTCACACCTGTATAGTCACAGCTATATACTCACACCTGTATAACCACAGCTATATACTCACACCTGTATAACCACAGCTATATACTCACACCTGTATAGTCACAGCTATATACTCACACCTGTATAACCACAGCTATATACTCACACCTGTATAACCACAGCTATATACTCACACCTGTATAGTCACAGCTATATACTCACACCTGTATAACCACAGCTATATACTCACACCTGTATAACCACAGCTATATACTCACACCTGTATAGTCACAGCTATATACTCACACCTGTATAACCACAGCTATATACTCACACCTGTATAACCACAGCTATATACTCTCACCTGTATACCCACAGCTATATACTCTCACCTGTATAACCACAGCTATATACTCACACCTGTATAACCACAGCTATATACTCACACCTGTATAACCACAGCTATATACTCTCACCTGTATACCCACAGCTATATACTCTCACCTGTATAACCACAGCTATATACTCACACCTGTATAACCACAGCTATATACTCACACCTGTATAACCACAGCTATATACTCACACCTGTATAACCACAGCTATATACTCACACCTGTATAACCACAGCTATATACTCACACCTGTATAACCACAGCTATATACTCACACCTGTATAACCACAGCTATATACTCACACCTGTATAACCACAGCTATATACTCACACCTGTATAACCACAGCTATATACTCACACCTGTATAACCACAGCTATATACTCTCACCTGTATAACCACAGCTATATACTCTCACCTGTATAACCACTGCTATATACTCACACCTGTATAACCACAGCTATATACTCACACCTGTATAGTCACAGCTATATACTCTCACCTGTATAACCACAGCTATATACTCACACCTGTATAACCACAGCTATATACTCACACCTGTATAGTCACAGCTATATACTCACACCTGTATAGTCACAGCTATATACTCTCACCTGTATAACCACAGCTATATACTCACACCTGTATAACCACAGCTATATACTCACACCTGTATAGTCACAGCTATATACTCTCACCTGTATAACCACAGCTATATACTCACACCTGTATAACCACAGCTATATACTCACACCTGTATAACCACAGCTATATACTCACACCTGTATAGTCACAGCTATATACTCACACCTATATAGTCACAGCTATATACTCACACCTGTATAACCACAGCTATATACTCACACCTGTATAACCACAGCTATATACTCACACCTGTATAGTCACAGCTATATACTCACACCTGTATAACCACAGCTATATACTCACACCTGTATAACCACAGCTATATACTCACACCTGTATAACCACAGCTATATACTCACACCTGTA
This sequence comes from Leptodactylus fuscus, assembly GCF_031893055.1. Classification (NCBI taxonomy): domain Eukaryota; kingdom Metazoa; phylum Chordata; class Amphibia; order Anura; family Leptodactylidae; genus Leptodactylus; species Leptodactylus fuscus. Next base: position 277,643,174 of record NC_134266.1, on the reverse strand, counting down.
TAACCACAGCTATATACTCACACCTGTATAACCACTGCTATATACTCACACCTGTATAACCACAGCTATATACTCACACCTGTATAGTCACAGCTATATACTCACACCTGTATAACCACAGCTATATACTCACACCTGTATAACCACAGCTATATACTCACACCTGTATAGTCACAGCTATATACTCACACCTGTATAACCACAGCTATATACTCACACCTGTATAACCACAGCTATATACTCACACCTGTATAGTCACAGCTATATACTCACACCTGTATAACCACAGCTATATACTCACACCTGTATAACCACAGCTATATACTCACACCTGTATAACCACAGCTATATACTCACACCTGTATAACCACAGCTATATACTCACACCTGTATAACCACAGCTATATACTCTCACCTGTATAACCACAGCTATATACTCACACCTGTATAACCACAGCTATATACTCTCACCTGTATAACCACAGCTATATACTCACACCTGTATAACCACAGCTATATACTCACACCTGTATAACCACAGCTATATACTCACACCTGTATAACCACAGCTATATACTCTCACCTGTATAACCACAGCTATATACTCACACCTGTATAACCACAGCTATATACTCACACCTGTATAACCACAGCTATATACTCACACCTGTATAACCACTGCTATATACTCACACCTGTATAACCACAGCTATATACTCACACCTGTATACCCACAGCTATATACTCACACCTGTATAACCACAGCTATATACTCACACCTGTATAACCACAGCTATATACTCACACCTGTATAACCACAGCTATATACTCACACCTGTATAGTCACAGCTATATACTCACACCTGTATAGTCACAGCTATATACTCACACCTGTATAGTCACAGCTATATACTCACACCTGTATAACCACAGCTATATACTCACACCTGTATAACCACAGCTATATACTCACACCTGTATAACCACAGCTATATACTCACACCTGTATAACCACAGCTATATACTCACACCTGTATAACCACAGCTATATACTCTCACCTGTATAACCACAGCTATATACTCACACCTGTATAACCACAGCTATATACTCACACCTGTATAACCACAGCTATATACTCACACCTGTATAACCACAGCTATATACTCACACCTGTATAACCACAGCTATATACTCTCAACTGTATAACCACAGCTATATACTCACACCTGTATAACCACAGCTATATACTCACACCTGTATAACCACAGCTATATACTCACACCTGTATAACCACAGCTATATACTCACACCTGTATAACCACAGCTATATACTCACACCTGTATAACCACAGCTATATACTCACACCTGTATAACCACAGCTATATACTCACACCTGTATAGTCACAGCTATATACTCACACCTGTATAACCACAGCTATATACTCACACCTGTATAACCACAGCTATATACTCTCACCTGTATAACCACAGCTATATACTCACACCTGTATAACCACAGCTATATACTCACACCTGTATAACCACAGCTATATACTCTCACCTGTATAACCACGGCTATATACTCTCACCTGTATAACCACAGCTATATACTCACACCTGTATAACCACAGCTATATACTCACACCTGTATAACCACGGCTATATACTCACACCTGTATAGTCACAGCTATATACTCACACCTGTATAACCACAGCTATATACTCTCACCTGTATAACCACAGCTATATACTCACACCTGTATAACCACAGCTATATACTCACACCTGTATAACCACAGCTATATACTCACACCTGTATAACCACAGCTATATACTCTCACCTGTATAACCACAGCTATATACTCACACCTGTATAACCACAGCTATATACTCACACCTGTATAACCACAGCTATATACTCACACCTGTATAACCACTGCTATATACTCACACCTGTATAACCACAGCTATATACTCACACCTGTATACCCACAGCTATATACTCACACCTGTATAACCACAGCTATATACTCACACCTGTATAACCACAGCTATATACTCACACCTGTATAACCACAGCTATATACTCACACCTGTATAGTCACAGCTATATACTCACACCTGTATAGTCACAGCTATATACTCACACCTGTATAGTCACAGCTATATACTCACACCTGTATAACCACAGCTATATACTCACACCTGTATAACCACAGCTATATACTCACACCTGTATAACCACAGCTATATACTCACACCTGTATAACCACAGCTATATACTCACACCTGTATAACCACAGCTATATACTCTCACCTGTATAACCACAGCTATATACTCACACCTGTATAACCACAGCTATATACTCACACCTGTATAACCACAGCTATATACTCACACCTGTATAACCACAGCTATATACTCACACCTGTATAACCACAGCTATATACTCACACCTGTATAACCACAGCTATATACTCACACCTGTATAACCACAGCTATATACTCACACCTGTATAACCACAGCTATATACTCACACCTGTATAACCACAGCTATATACTCACACCTGTATAGTCACAGCTATATACTCACACCTGTATAACCACAGCTATATACTCACACCTGTATAACCACAGCTATATACTCTCACCTGTATAACCACAGCTATATACTCACACCTGTATAACCACAGCTATATACTCACACCTGTATAACCACAGCTATATACTCTCACCTGTATAACCACAGCTATATACTCTCACCTGTATAACCACAGCTATATACTCACACCTGTATAACCACAGCTATATACTCACACCTGTATAACCACGGCTATATACTCACACCTGTATAGTCACAGCTATATACTCACACCTGTATAACCACAGCTATATACTCACACCTGTATAACCACAGCTATATACTCTCACCTGTATAACCACAGCTATATACTCACACCTGTATAACCACAGCTATATACTCACACCTGTATAACCACAGCTATATACTCACACCTGTATAACCACGGCTATATACTCACATCTGTATAACCACAGCTATATACTCACACCTGTATAACCACGGCTATATACTCACACCTGTATAACCACAGCTATATACTCACACCTGTATAACCACAGCTATATACTCACACCTGTATAACCACAGCTATATACTCACACCTGTATAACCACAGCTATATACTCACACCTGTATAACCACAGCTATATACTCACACCTGTATAACCACAGCTATATACTCACACCTGTATAACCACAGCTATATACTCACACCTGTATAACCACAGCTATATACTCACACCTGTATAACCACTGCTATATACTCACACCTGTATAGTCACAGCTATATACTCTCACCTGTATAACCACAGCTATATACTCACACCTGTATAACCACAGCTATATACTCACACCTGTATAACCACAGCTATATACTCTCACCTGTATAACCACAGCTATATACTCACACCTGTATAACCACAGCTATATACTCACACCTGTATAGTCACAGCTATATACTCACACCTGTATAACCACAGCTATATACTCTCACCTGTATAACCACAGCTATATACTCTCACCTGTATAACCACAGCTATATACTCACACCTGTATAACCACAGCTATATACTCACACCTGTATAACCACAGCTATATACTCACACCTGTATAACCACAGCTATATACTCTCACCTGTATAACCACAGCTATATACTCACACCTGTATAACCACAGCTATATACTCACACCTGTATAACCACAGCTATATACTCACACCTGTATAACCACAGCTATATACTCACACCTGTATAACCACTGCTATATACTCACACCTGTATAGTCACAGCTATATACTCTCACCTGTATAACCACAGCTATATACTCACACCTGTATAACCACAGCTATATACTCACACCTGTATAACCACAGCTATATACTCACACCTGTATAGTCACAGCTATATACTCACACCTGTATAACCACGGCTATATACTCACACCTGTATAACCACAGCTATATACTCACACCTGTATAACCACAGCTATATACTCACACCTGTATAACCACAGCTATATACTCACACCTGTATAACCACAGCTATATACTCACACCTGTATAACCACAGCTATATACTCACACCTGTATAACCACAGCTATATACTCACACCTGTATAACCACAGCTATATACTCACACCTGTATAACCACAGCTATATACTCACACCTGTATAACCACGGCTATATACTCACACCTGTATAACCACAGCTATATACTCACACCTGTATAACCACGGCTATATACTCACACCTGTATAACCACGGCTATATACTCACACCTGTATAACCACAGCTATATACTCACACCTGTATAACCACGGCTATATACTCACACCTGTATAACCACAGCTATATACTCACACCTGTATAACCACAGCTATATACTCACACCTGTATAACCACAGCTATATACTCACACCTGTATAACCACAGCTATATACTCACACCTGTATAACCACAGCTATATACTCACACCTGTATAACCACGGCTATATACTCACACCTGTATAACCACGGCTATATACTCACACCTGTATAACCACAGCTATATACTCACACCTGTATAACCACAGCTATATACTCACACCTGTATAACCACAGCTATATACTCACACCTGTATAACCACAGCTATATACTCACACCTGTATAACCACAGCTATATACTCACACCTGTATAACCACAGCTATATACTCACACCTGTATAACCACTGCTATATACTCACACCTGTATAGTCACAGCTATATACTCTCACCTGTATAACCACAGCTATATACTCACACCTGTATAACCACAGCTATATACTCACACCTGTATAACCACAGCTATATACTCTCACCTGTATAACCACAGCTATATACTCACACCTGTATAACCACAGCTATATACTCACACCTGTATAGTCACAGCTATATACTCACACCTGTATAACCACAGCTATATACTCACACCTGTATAACCACAGCTATATACTCACACCTGTATAACCACAGCTATATACTCACACCTGTATAACCACAGCTATATACTCACACCTGTATAAGCACTGCTATATACTCACACCTGTATAGTCACAGCTATATACTCTCACCTGTATAACCACAGCTATATACTCACACCTGTATAACCACAGCTATATACTCACACCTGTATAACCACAGCTATATACTCTCACCTGTATAACCACAGCTATATACTCACACCTGTATAACCACAGCTATATACTCACACCTGTATAGTCACAGCTATATACTCACACCTGTATAACCACAGCTATATACTCACACCTGTATAACCACAGCTATATACTCACACCTGTATAACCACAGCTATATACTCTCACCTGTATAACCACAGCTATATACTCACATCTGTATAACCACAGCTATATACTCTCACCTGTATAACCACAGCTATATACTCTCACCTGTATAACCACAGCTATATACTTACACCTGTATAACCACAGCTATATACTCACACCTGTATAACCACAGCTATATACTCACACCTGTATAACCACAGCTATATACTCACACCTGTATAACCACAGCTATATACTCACACCTGTATAACCACAGCTATATACTCACACCTGTATAACCACAGCTATATACTCACACCTGTATAACCACAGCTATATACTCACACCTGTATAACCACAGCTATATACTCACACCTGTATAACCACAGCTATATACTCACACCTGTATAGTCACAGCTATATACTCACACCTGTATAGTCACAGCTATATACTCACACCTGTATAACCACAGCTATATACTCACACCTGTATAACCACGGCTATATACTCACATCTGTATAACCACAGCTATATACTCACACCTGTATAACCACAGCTATATACTCACACCTGTATAACCACAGCTATATACTCACACCTGTATAACCACGGCTATATACTCACACCTGTATAACCACAGCTATATACTCACACCTGTATAACCACAGCTATATACTCACACCTGTATAGTCACAGCTATATACTCTCACCTGTATAACCACAGCTATATACTCTCACCTGTATAACCACAGCTATATACTCACACCTGTATAGTCACAGCTATATACTCACACCTGTATAACCACAGCTATATACTCACACCTGTATAACCACGGCTATATACTCACATCTGTATAACCACAGCTATATACTCACACCTGTATAACCACAGCTATATACTCACACCTGTATAACCACAGCTATATACTCACACCTGTATAACCACGGCTATATACTCACACCTGTATAACCACAGCTATGTAGTCGTGTATAGTTGCATCTGCATAGTCACTGCTACATAGTAACACCTGTATCACTGTCTATTATGCACTGACCTCTGCATTACACCTGACCACACATATTATACTCACCTCTCTATTACATTACACCTGACCACACATATTATACTCACCTCTCTATTACATTACACCTGACCACACATATTATACTCACCTCTCTATTACATTACACCTGACCACACATATTATACTGACCTCTCTATTACATTACACCTGACCACACTTATTATACTCACCTCTCTATTACATTACACCTGACCACACATATTATACTCACCTCTCTATTACATTACACCTGACCACACATATTATACTCACCTCTCTATTACATTACACCTGACCACACATATTATACTCACCTCTCTATTACATTGCACCTGACCACACATATTATACTCACCTCTCTATTACATTACACCTGACCACACATATTATACTCACCTCTCTATTACATTACACCTGACCACACATATTATACTCACCTCTCTATTACATTACACCTGACCACACATATTATACTCACCTCTCTATTACATTACACCTGACCACACATATTATACTCACCTCTCTATTACATTACACCTGACCACACATATTATACTCACCTCTCTATTACATTACACCTGACCACACATATTATACTCACCTCTCTATTACATTACACCTGACCACACTTCATTGCTGTCCATTGTTTAGCCCACATGACCTCTGACCTGACCTCTCTCTATTGTGCACTGACCTCTATAGTATTCTGATCTCTCTCCATGTTGCACATTTGCTACCTGCTCAGGCTGGTGGTCCAGACTTGCTTGTGGTTCTGATGGAGAGCGTGCTCAGGAGGATTGAGCGAGGGCTGAAAGACAAAAGTGGATTTACAAAATAATAAAAGTTCAAATTTAGATTTTTAGTTGCAAAACAGTATCAATGAGAAGAATCTGCAGAACTGATCATATGATACATAGTAGCGCCATACTGTGTACGTACGTAGCTCTGTGACTCAAGTCCTTGCTCCATCTTTGACCTACTGACACATCGCCACCATATTGTTTGTAGAAATGTCTACATAAGAGGCGGGATCTGCAGCCATGGTTGTACGTGAAGACTATGTGACCGACACTCCATTCTATCACCCAACTTTCCTGGAATCCTAAGAATCCTGCACAGAAACACTAGCGGAGTATGCAGAGATTAGTGGGAACGTTTGCCATTCAGAGTCTAGGAAAGCTGGATGGCCACCCATTATTAACCCTTCCTATGCAGATATAACAGATAGGCCCCTCCCACCATCTCGACAATAGTAATGGAAACAGTATTAAAGCTACTAAAGGGAGGATACAGTAATGGGAACACATGGCTGCTCTCTACCAGACACAGCTCCACACCTGTCTATAGGATATGTATAGTGTTGCAGCTTCATCCCATTCACTCCAATGGAGCTGAGCTGTAATACCAGACATGGCCTGTACACAAGTGTGGCGCTGTTCTGCTACATAGAGGAGCCCCCTCACCTGCCAGGACTTACTGCCAAAGTCAACTCCCAGCCCAGCCCTGTGAAGTGTGACTATGTATCAGGTGCAGGACCTACGACTATAGTATATATGGTGTGACCACCCCCTCCCCCATCACTTGTCCTGCTGCAATGACTCTTGACAGTGTCCAGAGGATGAAGAGCTTGGACAAGAAGATCCAGGAGCGCGGCCGCAGACGCCGGGCTTATCGTGTTTCATAAGCCGCAGGTTACATTTCACGTCACAGTCTGCGGTACAATGTCTACAACTTCTCCATGAAGAAGCTCATTGTCAGCTCGGAGGAGCATGAAGGGGATTGACAGCAAATTACCTGGATATTGTACAAGAGACAGGATAGGAAGCGAGCGCCAGAGCGCAGGTTTACACGCCAGACGCTGGCATTGTGGATTTAACGTGTCCATGAATCCGACAAGAGCTGTCCAGACGGATTATCCGAGTACGTGAGACAGGAATCCATCACCGCTACCACACGTCATCTGTATATGTCTATAGGAGCCAAATACAAGGAGATGAGATACAGCAGAGCAATGTAATATAGAGGAGATGTAACCTAGGCCCGGCTCACACTAGTGCTGACCTTATGGGGGACCTGAACGATGGAAAACAGCAGTAACACAGGGAGCCCGGAGGACCCCAATAATTATAATGTGGTCTGTAGGGAGTTCACTGATGTCAGACTGAAAACAGCAGAGAAAAAAGTCCTCGATTTAAGATTTATTTCTCTGTTTTTCTCTACAACGGTATCTCCACTCCATTACTTATCCTGTATTATACTCCAGAGCTGCGCTCACTATTCTGCTGGTACAGTCACTGTGTACATACATTACATTACTTATCCTGCATTATACTCCAGAGCTGCGCTCACTATTCTGCTGGTGCAGTCACTGTGTACATACATTACATTACTTATCCTGTATTATACTCCAGAGCTGCACTCACTATTCTGCTGGTGCAGTCACTGTGTACATACATTACATTACTTATCCTGTATTATACTCCAGAGCTGCGCTCACTATTCTGCAGGTACAGTCACTGTGTACATACATTACATTACTTATCCTGTATTATACTCCAGAGCTGCGCTCACTATTCTGCTGGTGCAGTCACTGTGTACATACATTACATTACTTATCCTGTATTATACTCCAGAGCTGTGCTCACTATTCTGCTGGTACAGTCACTGTGTACATACATTACATTACTTATCCTGTATTATACTCCAGAGGTGCACTCACTATTCTGCTGGTGCAGTCACTGTGTACATACATTACATTACTTATCCTGTATTTTGCTCCAGAGCTGCGCTCACTATTCTGCTGGTGCAGTCAGTGTGTACATACATTACATTACTTGTCCTGTATTATACTCCAGAGCTGCGCTCACTATTCTGCTGGTGCAGTCACTGTGTACATACATTACATTACTTATCCTGTATTATACTCCAGAGCTGCACTCACTATTCTGCTGGTGCAGTCACTGTGTACATACATTACTTATCCTGTATTATACTCCAGAGCTGCGCTCACTATTCTGCTGGTGCAGTCACTGTGTACATACATTATATTACTTATCCTGTATTATACTCCAGAGCTGCGCTCACTATTCTGCTGGTACAGTCACTGTGTACATACATTACATTACTTATCCTGTATTATACTCCAGAGCTGCGCTCACTATTCTGCTGGTACAGTCACTGTGTACATACATTACATTACTTATCCTGTATTATACTCCAGAGCTGTGCTCACTATTCTGCTGGTACAGTCACTGTGTACATACATTACATTACTTATCCTGTATTATACTCCAGAGCTGCGCTCACTATTCTGCTGGTGCAGTCACTGTGTACATACATTACATTACTTATCCTGTATTATACTCCAGAGCTGCACTCACTATTCTGCTGGTGCAGTCACTGTGTACATACATTATATTACTTATCCTGTATTATACTCCAGAGCTGCGCTCACTATTCTGCTGGTACAGTCACTGTGTACATACATTACATTACTTATCCTGTATTATACTCCAGAGCTGCGCTCACTATTCTGCTGGTGCAGTCACTGTGTACATACATTACATTACTTATCCTGTATTATACTCCAGAGCTGCACTCACTATTCTGCTGGTGCAGTCACTGTGTACATACATTACATTACTTATCCTGTATTATACTCCAGAGCTGCTCTCACTATTCTGCTGGTGCAGTCACTGTGTACATACATTACTTATCCTGTATTATACTCCAGAGCTGCACTCACTATTCTGCTGGTGCAGTCACTGTGTACATACATTATATTACTTATCCTGTATTATACTCCAGAGCTGCGCTCACTATTCTGCTGGTACAGTCACTGTGTACATACATTACATTACTTATCCTGTATTATACTCCAGAGCTGTGCTCACTATTCTGCTGGTACAGTCACTGTGTACATACATTACATTACTTATCCTGTATTATACTCCAGAGCTGCGCTCACTATTCTGCTGGTACAGTCACTGTGTACATACATTACATTACTTATCCTGTATTATACTCCAGAGCTGCGCTCACTATTCTGCTGGTGCAGTCACTGTGTACATACATTACATTACTTATCCTGTATTATACTCCAGAGCTGCACTCACTATTCTGCTGGTGCAGTCACTGTGTACATACATTACTTATCCTGTATTATACTCCAGAGCTGCGCTCACTATTCTGCTGGTGCAGTCACTGTGTACATACATTATATTACTTATCCTGTATTATACTCCAGAGCTGCGCTCACTATTCTGCTGGTACAGTCACTGTGTACATACATTACATTACTTATCCTGTATTATACTCTAGAGCTGCGCTCACTATACTGCTGGTACAGTCACTGTGTACATACATTACATTACTTATCCTGTATTATACTCCAGAGCTGTGCTCACTATTCTGCTGGTACAGTCACTGTGTACATACATTACATTACTTATCCTGTATTATACTCCAGAGCTGCGCTCACTATTCTGCTGGTGCAGTCACTGTGTACATACATTACATTACTTATCCTGTATTATACTCCAGAGCTGCGCTCACTATTCTGCTGGTGCAGTCACTGTGTACATACATTACATGGCTTATCCTGTATTTTACTCCAGAGCTGCGCTCACTATTCTGCTGGTGCAGTCAGTGTGTACATACATTACATTACTTATCCTGTATTATACTCCAGAGCTGCGCTCACTATTCTGCTGGTGCAGTCACTGTGTACATACATTACATTACTTATCCTGTATTATACTCCAGAGCTGCACTCACTATTCTGCTGGTGCAGTCACTGTGTACATACATTACATTACTTATCCTGTATTATACTCCAGAGCTGCACTCACTATTCTGCTGGTACAGTCACTGTGTACATACATTACTTATCCTGTATTATACTCCAGAGGTGCGCTCACTATTCTGCTGGTGCAGTCACTGTGTACATACATTACATTACTTATCCTGTATTATACTCCAGAGCTGCGCTCACTATTCTGCTGGTGCAGTCACTGTGTACATACATTACATTACTTATCCTGTATTATACTCCAGAGCTGCACTCACTATTCTGCTGGTGCAGTCACTGTGTACATACATTACTTATCCTGTATTATACTCCAGAGCTGCACTCACTATTCTGCTGGTGCAGTCACTGTGTACATACATTATATTACTTATCCTGTATTATACTCCAGAGCTGCGCTCACTATTCTGCTGGTACAGTCACTGTGTACATACATTACATTACTTATCCTGTATTATACTCCAGAGCTGTGCTCACTATTCTGCTGGTACAGTCACTGTGTACATACATTACATTACTTATCCTGTATTATACTCCAGAGCTGCGCTCACTATTCTGCTGGTACAGTCACTGTGTACATACATTACATTACTTATCCTGTATTATACTCCAGAGCTGCGCTCACTATTCTGCTGGTGCAGTCACTGTGTACATACATTACATTACTTATCCTGTATTATACTCCAGAGCTGCACTCACTATTCTGCTGGTGCAGTCACTGTGTACATACATTACTTATCCTGTATTATACTCCAGAGCTGCGCTCACTATTCTGCTGGTGCAGTCACTGTGTACATACATTATATTACTTATCCTGTATTATACTCCAGAGCTTCACTCACTATTCTGCTGGTACAGTCACTGTGTACATACATTACTTATCCTGTATTATACTCCAGAGCTGCACTCACTATTCTGCTGGTGCAGTCACTGTGTACATACATTACTTATCCTGTATTATACTCCAGAGCTGCGCTCACTATTCTGCTGGTACAGTCACTGTGTACATACATTACATTACTTATCCTGTATTATACTCCAGAGCTGCGCTCACTATTCTGCTGGTACAGTCACTGTGTACATACATTACATTACTTATCCTGTATTATACTCTAGAGCTGCGCTCACTATTCTGCTGGTACAGTCACTGTGTACATACATTACTTATCCTGTATTATACCCCAGAGCTGCGCTCACTATTCTGCTGGTACAGTCACTGTGTACATACATTACATTACTTATTTCTCCACTCATCACACAGCAGTTGTATAAGCAGGTAGTGTGGTACAGGGAACACACAGAATACAGATCTCTTAACTACGCATCCTGTTCAGACTGTACAAGTTTGATCCAATAGAAACTTTTGTGGCCAAACCTTGTAAACGTTACGTATATGAGCTTCACAAAGTTCACTCATCTCTAGTAATGATATAAGACGCCATGGTTCAGCAGGCTTCTTTGTAGAGTACTTGTATCACATTGAATACACTGGATATTCTGCACACAGCACACTCAGCAGAGACAGATAGTGTGAGAGTCTATTCAGATGTCCAAGTTCATTGGCCATGTGATCTGTGAAATAATAGAACATGTGCTGTTTTTCATGGTTCACCATTTTCATGGGCACGATTCTCCCATCGAGGTGAAAAAAAAAAAAAAAAAAACAGCTTCACATCGACGCTGCCCTGATCTGTGAGACAGAAGATGCAGTAATGTGAATAGAGACTGAATCAGGAGAAGACATTGGAACACTGTAGGTCCTACAATAAACTTGTGAGACCTTATATCACATTGAGTACACCGGAGGTTCTGCACTCAGATAATATAGACAGGTAGTGTGAGTCGGGTGTGTAATAGGTGATAATGTAACAGCCCAGGCACTCAGGGAGCTGAGATGGGGGAGATCGTTGCAGAGTCCTTGTATGTGGCGATGATTGGCTGTCACTGAGCTGCCCGGTACTGGATTGTTCTTAATCTTCTCGCCTCTGCTACATACAGCACAGTGACACGGTGTGTGATATAATCCGGAGGTTAAGTCATCATCTAATAATGAAGGTGTTTACTGTCTGTAATTTAATTTACACCCGAGACGATGCAGCAGGGCCAACGAGAGGCGGCTAATTGGTCATGTTGATGAAGAGCCAACATTAGCATCAATTATAATATGGCCATATGTGTGATTATGTATAGAGAGCCGTGGGACAATCAGAGCAAGGACCGAAACGTGGTGACACTTCTATTACTATCTGATATCAGCCGTGTCAGGAGAGGCCGACTGTAGGACAGGGGAATACAATCTATTACTATCTGTTATCAGCCATGTCAGGAGGGGAGAGGCCGACTGTAGGACAGGGGAATACAATCTATTACTATCTGTTATCAGCCATGTCAGGAGAGGAGAGGCCGACTGTAGGACAGGGGAATACAATCTATTACTATCTGTTATCAGCCATGTCAGGAGAGGAGAGGCCGACTGTAGGACAGGAGAATACAATCTATTACTATCTGTTATCAGCCATGTCAGGAGAGGAGAGACCGACTGTAGGACAGGGGAATACAATCTATTACTATCTGTTATCAGCCATGTCAGGAGAGGAGAGGCCGACTGTAGGACAGGAGAATACAATCTATTACTATCTGTTATCAGCCATGTCAGGTGAGGAGAGGCCGACTGTAGGACAGGGGAATACAATCTATTACTATCTGTTATCAGCCATGTCAGGAGAGGCCGACTGTAGGACAGGGGAATACAATCTATTACTATCTGTTATCAGCCATGTCAGGAGAGGCCGACTGTAGGACAGGGGAATACAATCTATTACTATCTGTTATCAGCCATGTCAGGAGAGGAGAGGCCGACTGTAGGACAGGGGAATACAATCTATTACTATCTGTTATCAGCCATGTCAGGAGGGGAGAGGCCGACTGTAGGACAGGGGAATACAATCTATTACTATCTGTTATCAGCCATGTCAGGAGAGGAGAGGCCGACTGTAGGACAGGGGAATACAATCTATTACTATCTGTTATCAGCCATGTCAGGAGAGGAGAGGCCGACTGTAGGACAGGGGAATACAATCTATTACTATCTGTTATCAGCCATGTCAGGAGAGGAGAGGCCGACTGTAGGACAGGGGAATACAATCTATTACTATCTGTTATCAGCCATGTCAGGAGAGGCCGACTGTAGGACAGGAGAATACAATCTATTACTATCTGTTATCAGCCATGTTAGGAGAGGAGAGGCCGACTGTAGGACAGGGGAATACAATCTATTACTATCTGTTATCAGCCATGTCAGGAGAGGCCGACTGTAGGACAGGGGAATACAATCTATTACTATCTGTTATCAGCCATGTCAGGTGAGGCCGACTGTAGGACAGGGGAATACAATCTATTACTATCTGTTATCAGCCATGTCAGGAGAGGAGAGGCCGACTGTAGGACAGGAGAATACAATCTATTACTATTTGTTATCAGCCATGTCAGGAGAGGAGAGGCCGACTGTAGGACAGGGGAATACAATCTATTACTATTTGTTATCAGCTATGTCAGGAGAGGCCAACTGTAATGTTCTATAATGGGATTAGTGATGGGACGTGTAGATTCCTCTCTTCCCTCCATGATCACTAGCTTCTGTCAGATATCTTCATGTATATTGTTGCACCTGATACCTGCATTAATGCCATTATATAAGATCATACATGACAGTAAGCACACAGGAAGCCGCTCGCTTGCTGTCAGGATTGTCACATTACCTGACAGCTTATTATGTCTTCTGTGTAAAGTGGATACAATCCCAGACCTTGCGTCTTACTGTCTGATTTTCTCTGTCTTAACATTTTCCACCATTTTTAAGATTATATTGAATTTAAACATCCAAAAACTGAAATCCCTTCCTGACCTGCACTGAATACACAGCTGAATTAGGTCAGGAATTGTTACAGTAGCAGTAACACGCACCGATACATTGTAACAGCACATAAATGTGTCAGCACTTCTAGGTCTGGAGATGTTTATTCAATGACAGCAAGGAGAGATCTTGAAGATTTGCAGGAAATAGAACACAAAGTCTATTACAAAGTCTCTGAATGTTGTATGATACAATAACTAAAGGGGGACTCTGACCAGAGACTATAAGACTCCCTGCACGTCTGAGTGTGACATCTAAGTAGAGCAGCTCCTATCTGGCTTCGTGTCATTGGAACAGAACAAATTGGAAGCTGCCATAGGGGTCGTGGCATCAGAGAATGAACTGGAAGACACTCACATCTCAGTCCAAGGGTCCTCCGACTGTATTCTGCTACAAGCTGAGCCCCACCGCAGGTGCACACTCGGCCTAACCTGGGAGTAGCGCCATGCTTTACCTTCTCGCTCCTCTAATTCTTACCTGTCTTTGGTTGTCACATTATTGGTCTTGAAGTGTAATGAGATGTGACCTAATGTCAGACTGGAATACCCCTTTAAGACACAATATTTGAGGCTCCATTTTTTTTTTAAAGTTTTTACATTCCTTTCCAAGGGTTGGTACTACAAGTCCGAGCATAGAAGGCGATGCAGGCAGAGAACTCCCATCCTCCTAGGTCTGCTGTGATCTGTTCCTCCTATAAGGCGCTGTCCATGGTGCTGAACCAAATCCTATAGAAGGGGATCAGCAGGCTTCAGAGCTCCAGCTGGTGTGATACTACAACTCCCAGCATGCCTACCTGGACTGCTGTACTTGGAACTCCCAGAGCAGTACATGGAGTATGCTGGGAGTTGTAGTTACTGAAGGTTGCTGATCCTTGCGCCAGGTGGGGCCCCGGTTACATCCTATTGTAGTAATATCTATACCATTTCTTAGGATAGGGAATAAGTGTCTGATCGTTGGGCTCTGACTTCTGGGACCTCCAGTGATCGTAAAAATGGTGCCCCATTGAGGTGGTCCCCGGTCTAGCCACAAGGGACCCCTGGGACCCCCTTTCCATTCACTTCTGTGGGACTGATGGGGTCTCAGATGTGACCCAGCTGCAGTTTGTTACAGTATCCAGAGCCTTTACTCCATATTGATACCTGCGCTGATACATTGTAACTAGAGATCGGAGCTGCTGCTGATGTCTTGAGCTCACAGAGGATTGTCTAGACTGGATACAATTGTAACAGACCCTTAGATGAAGATAAAGTTGCCATCTTGGAATCTGAGGATCGGTGAATCCAGAAAGCAGAGACCTCCTTTAATATGGGCGAGGCACAGAAACAAAACACCTAATACAAAGTTTCAGAACATCAGCCACAGCAGCCAATCAGAGCGCAGCATTCATGACACCAGAGCGGTGCAGAGATGAGAGGCGAGCTGTGATTGGTGGGTTTATGAGGATGATGAGAGTATTCTTCCTATGACTGTCACTGCCATACCATGCTCAGGATTCTTACAGCTCGCTGAGCTCTGTTGTCACCGTGTTCTCCGCACATCCTACTCATCCCTACTGTGCGGCCTCCGTCCGCCTCCTCCTACACTTCTCCTCTCTCTGACTCACTTACTATATTGGTCTTGGTGACTATGGAGAGATCTAGAAGAAGAGATCGGACTGTGCCAGTGCAAAAATACCTGCACCCGAAATATTACATGAGAGGAGAGTGCTGGTCTTATAGAGGAGGTCACAAGAGTTATAGAGTGGAAGGAGCAGGGGCCCCAGCGGCACAGGAGTATTTCAGAAGGGGATGCACTGATCTTATAGAGTTACATAGTGGAAGGAGCAGGGGCCCAGCGGCACAGAGTATTTCAGGAGAGGAGTGTGCTGATCTTATAGAGGAGGCCACAGAGTTATAGAGTGAAGGAGCAGGGGCCCCAGCGGCACAGAGTATTTCAGGAGAGGAGTGTGCTGATCTTATAGAGGAGGTCACAGAGTTATAGAGTGGAAGGAGCAGGGGCCCCAGCGGCACAGAGTATTTCAGGAGAGGAGTGTGCTGATCTTATAGAGGAGGCCACAGAGTTATAGAGTGGAAGGAGCAGGGGCCCCAGCGGCACAGAGTATTTCAGGAGAGGAGTGTGCTGATCTTACAGAGTTACATAGTGGAAGGAGCAGGGTCCCCAGCAGCACAGAGTATTTCAGGAGAGGAGTGTGCTGGTCCTTATAGAGGAGGCCACAGAGTTATATAGTGGAAGGAACAGGGTCCCCAGAAGCACAGAGTATTTCAGAAGAGGATCACTGATCTATAGAGTTACATAGTGGAAGGAGCAGGGCCCCAGTGGCACAGAGTATTTCAGGAGAGGAGTGTGCTAATCTTATAGAGGAGGCCACAGAGTTACATAGTGGAAGGAGCAGGGGCCCCAGTGGCACATAGTATTTCAGGAGAGGAGTGTGCTGATCTTATAGAGTTACATAGTATAAGGAGCAGGGTCCCCAGCAGCACAGAGTATTTCTGGAGAGGAGTGGCGCTGTTCTTATAGAGGAGGCCACAGAGTTATATAGTGGAACGAACAGGGTTTCCAGCAGCACAGAGTATTTCAGGAGAGGAGTGTGCTAATCTTATAGAGGAGGCCACAGAGTTACATAGTGGAAGGAGCAGGGGCCCCAGCGGCACAGAGTATTTCAGGAGAGGAGTGTGCTGATCTTACAGAGTTACATAGTGGAAGGAGCAGGGTCCCCAGCAGCACAGAGTATTTCTGGAGAGGAGTGCGCTGTTCTTATAGAGGAGGCCACAGAGTTATATAGTGGAAACGAACAGGGTTTCCAGCAGCACAGAGTATTTCAGGAGAGGAGTGTGCTGATCTTATAGAGTTACATAGTGGAAGGAGCAGGGCCCCAGCAGCACAGAGTATTTCTGGAGAGCAGTGTGATGATATTATAGAATAGGTTACAGGGTTACATAGTGGAAGAGCAGGATCCACAACAGCACAGAGTATTTCAGGAGAGGAGTGTGCTGGTCTTATAGAGGAGGCCACAGAGTTACATAGTGGAAGGAGCAGGGGCCCCAGCAGCACAGAGTATTTAGGAGAGGAGTGCGCTAATCTTATAGAGTTACATAGTGGAAGGAGCAGGGTCCCCAGCAGCACAGATTATTTCAGGAGAGGAGTGTGCTGATCTTATAGAGTTACATAGTATAAGGAGCAGGGTCCCCAGCAGCACAGAGTATTTCAGGAGAGGAGTGTGCTGATCTTATAGAGGAGGACACAGAGTTTACATAGTGGAAGGAGCCAGGTCCCCAGCAGCACAGAGTATGTCAGGAGAGGAGTGTGGGTGGCAGTGACTGATAACATTGCTGTCAAGGTGAAGAGTCTTTACTCTCTCCGGTAACTTTCCCTCTTAGCTCGGTGCGTGTTCAGATCTTTAGTCAGAGCTGTCACTTGCCGTTATATAAGATTTCTCGCAGAGATCTGATGACATTTGTCTGATAATTAGCTGTGAGCGTAGGCGGCCGCGAGTGACGGCGACTCCTCCTCCATGCCAGATATCGTCTTCTACTAGAACAAAGTATGGGGATGAACAATGTGGAGAGTCACCGGCAGCCAGCAGCCCAGTCATGTGACTGCATGGTGTACATACTATAGGGGGCGCCACTGCTATGGGGATCTCTGATCCGATTCACCTGGGCAGGTATGGAAGTATCCAGTGCAGACAATGCTCTGTGAGCTAAACATCCTGAACTGCAGCCTGATACATTGTTGCAACACCAAGCAGATATGGGAGATGTGCTTAACTCACAGAGCATCGTCTAGATTGGATACAACTGTAACAACCCCTCAGCTGTGTACAGACTTACTGCCTCTAAAGGAGACAACTGTAACAACCCCTCAGCTGTGTACAGACTTACAGCCTCTAAAGGAGACAACTGTAACAACCCCTCAGCTGTGTACAGACTTACAGCCTCTAAAGGAGACAACTGTAACAACCCCCTCAGCTGTGTACAGACTTACAGCCTCTAAAGGAGACAACTGTAACAACCCCCTCAGCTGTGTCAGACTTACTACCTCTAAAGGAGACAACTGTAACAACCCCTCAGCTGTGTACAGACTTACAGCCTCTAAAGGAGACAACTGTAAACAACCCTCAGCTGTGTACAGACTTACAGCCTCTAAAGGAGACAACTGTAACAACCCCTCAGCTGTGTACAGACTTACAGCCTCTAAAGGAGGACAAACTGTAACAACCCCTCAGCTGTGTACAGACTTACTACCTCTAAAGGAGACAACTGTAACAACCCCTCAGCTGTGTACAGACTTACAGCCTCTAAAGGAGACAACTGTAACAACCCTCAGCTGTGTACAGACTTACAGCCTCTAAAGGGGACAACTGTAACAACCACTCAGCTGTGTACAGACTTACTGCCTCTAAAGGAGACAACTGTAACAACCCCTCAGCTGTGTACAGACTTCTGCCTCTAAAGGAGACAACTGTAACAAACCCTCAGCTGTGTACAGACTTACAGCCTCTAAAGGAGACAACTGTAACAACCCCTCAGCTGTGTACAGACTTACAGCCTCTAAAGGGGACAACTGAGTGCAAGCGGAGGTGTAAAAATGGTGAAAAACTAAACACACAAAATCTAGAAAACTGGAGACTTATTTCTATAAGACCAGAAGCCCCTGGAAAGGGTTAATGCGCCCCCTTGTCCGGCTGTGATCCGGGGATTACGCGGACACATGGCAGCCATATTGTGCTAGGTGGAGGAGCAGCGTGACCTGATGTTGTGGCGTCGCCGCTGATCTGAGCCCCAGCTGGCGCTTACCATGTGACGACTGCTGCGGGCCATTCATTCCTGTTACCTAATCAGTTATAATGTGCAATGACCCCCCCAATATGAGGGATGGGGGAGGCGAACAACTAAGGATGGGGGAGGGGCAGTGGTTATAACAACATCACTTCATCATAAAGGACAGGAATAGAAGCACAATATTACATATCACACGGCTGCCCCATTATAGCACTTGTATCACCACCGATCATCTCACTATCTCTAGTCACCCCTAGTCCATGCAATACGGGGATCCTGGACTCAGGAAGAGAATGATAGAACTGCAGTGAACACTGACACAAAGCGAAGGCATAGGCAGCAGGAGCATTGTGGTCTGATTATTACATACCAGCGCAGATACACTGAGCAGAAGAGCGAAATAATTCAGAAAATCAGCTGAAAAGAACAAGAACAAGGAAATACTGAATATTATAATAAGGTTACATTATAACAGGTTACAATATGATACAGTCTTAGAATAAGTTCTAAGTTCTAGTAAGTTCTAATAAGTGATGTTATAATAGGTTATATCTTAGAATAGGTTATAAGAAGTGATATCACATATAATAAGTTAGAATATATCACATCATAATAAGTTGTGACTTGTTACATTGTTAGGATGAGTTACATTGTGTTCTAATAAGTTCTATCACATTCTAATACGTTCTAAGTTCTTTCCCCTCTGACCCCTTGAGAGAATGACTGGAGCCAATCCCGGCCCCGCGCCATGAGGAGGCGGATCCCTCTCCGAGCTGCTGATCTGTTGCGGGTCCTCAGTTTCCACAGTAACTGTTGCTACATTGTAGCAGCGCCTGATTCATAGTAACAGCTGCTCGGAGCTTCTACATATGGAGCAGCGTCAATGTTTCCAGGAAATGCAGCAATGAGGAGGATCCTGCAGGAAACTTATTAGAAACAGATTTGTAAGAATGTCATTAACACAAATCTACAACCTGGGAGGATTGTCAGATGTGTCACCTGGAAATGGATTTAAAGGGAAGGTGTTTCTATGTATGTGATAGGCTCTTAAAGGTAACCTAGGGGGCGCACTTGGCTCTACTATATATTATCGACCCAAAAGAGCAAATCAGGAGGTCAGAGATGTAAGCTCCGCCCCTGACGCATTATAGATAGATCTCTTCTTATATCTGGAGGGGTCAGGGGTGTAGGGACGGGTCAGTTTTTTATGACCCCATCGGGGTCTGCTCATCATCTCCCCCTTCTGGTGGGTGTCTATGATTGGCAGTAATGTACTGAGCTGCCCTGCATTGGGGAGGTGACAGTGTAGCGGTGGTCGTATCCTGCTCTGTACACTGTTTAGTGCCTGGCAGGGTTCCTGCAATGTCAGTCCCATAGACTTGAATGGGTTTGTATTACACAGTGTGCAGAGCCATATAGGAGTTGGATTATCAATGGACAATCATTTTAGTGCAGTCTGCTTGCTGATGGTTTCCATGATCCTATTTGCATCTGCTTTTTTCCACTTTCCTTGAAGAAGTTATAGATCCATTGATCCAAATGTCTGCCAGTTTGCTACAGTGTATCAGTCACTGCCTAGACCGGATACAAGTGTAACAAACCCTCAGCGCTAGCTATGTGCAGGGTGTCTGCCTCAGAATGTGACCAGGAGACAGTAAGCAGTAATAGAAAGTTGTAGATTAAGCTTTATTTACTGACAACCTCCCTAAAATTGACCGTGTCCCACCACCTGACACCGGCACCATCCTCTCCTACCATGCCATGATGTAGAGAAGACAGCAGCGCGCTGACCCATGTCAGGGGCATGTAGGGGGTTACAGTCCTCCCAGTCTGAGGGGGCGCTCTCCTGCTGACAGGTTTCCCTTTAACCCCCCACATAGTAGTGCCAGAGAATTCAATATCTTGGTCTCTCCCCATAACCCATAAATACTTCTCATTTGCACAACCTGACGGACCTTGTGGCCGGCGCGGGAGAGATCTGAGCGCTGACATTTTCCTGGAGGGTTGACATTTAGATGAAGTCAGTGATACGAAACATGAGGCGGATTGATGTGAATTGTGTCCTGGAAGGAAAGAGACAAGATAATCAATGAGCGATGGGCCCAGGAGACCCTGAGCATGTGAGTCACACACCTGCCCTGTCCTATGAGACTGAGATGTATTCATTTAGATATCAGATACAAAGTGTCACCTCCACCTAGTCATGTTATACATCTCCCCCAGACAGACAGGGTGCACATACATACATACATACATATCCTCCTGGATACACAGGCCCAGTATGTGCCATAGGAGATGAGCAGCTTTTCAAGACATGAGTTGTCTATTCTCTATGTGTCTATGTGCAGTCCCCCAGTGGTTATGTTGTGAACTGCAGCCTGGGAGAATTTGTTATCATGTTGCTACATTGTATTACATTGTTTCATGTGAGATTGTGATCCTAAGGGTAAAAAAGGTGGAGACATTGGTAGCACCAGACAGAACTGGGACAGTGCCCAGACAGTGCCAGGCTTTGTACACTTAGCACTAAACAGTCCCTATTATCACCAGTAATGTAGTGCCCACCTGTCACTGGCACTCTGACATATTCAATGATTGGCATGGGGCTGCAGCTCAGACCACAGATCACTATTCAGACCTGGTCCATCTCTGTCTGCAGTCACCTGTCACCCTGAGACCACCCATTGATTTCACTCTGAGACCACCCATGAGTCAGGGGCCACTGGGACCAAGTCTTATTAAGGACCGCCTATGACTCAGGGGCCACCACTCACCCAGGGACCAAATCTCATTAGGAATCTCCTGTGATCACTTCTCATCCAGGGACCAAACCTAACTCAGAGACTGCCTGTGACTTGAGGACCACCCCTCAACCTAGGACCAAATCTCATGAGGGACCATCTCTTATTATGGGACCAAATCTAACTCAGAGGTCACCTGTGACTTAGGGACTCACCCAGGGACCAAATCTTATTAAGGGCCACCAATGACTCTGAGACCACCTCAAACCCTGGGACCAAATCTAACTTAGAGACATCTTTGACTTAAGGACTTCTTCTTACTTTGGGACCAAATTTCACTAGGGGACACCTGTGACTCATAAAGCAGCCCTCACCATGGGACTAAATCTCACACGGGGACCACTAATGACTCAGGAACCATCTCCTAACCTGGGACCAACTCTCACTGTGGTCCACTACTAGGAACACTACATCTCCCACAATGCATATCTCCAGCTGCTTACAAGCAATGAGCCTGCAGGGGGCAGTAGGCAGATGCAGAATACAGCCTGAAAGTTCTTGGCAATTCAGAAGGACCATGAATGCAGCTCTGGTGTGATTGGATTCTAAGTACACAATGTCACAGACGATTTTGGAGTGCAGCTTTGGAAGTGACAAGAGCAGAAGTCATTATAAATATGTATAATCGTTATTAGTAGAATATATCTTGGTGTATACAATAATGTGGCCTGCCCAGAGGAGCCAGCCCTTTACTTCTCCTGCCTCACATCATCTTCATCATAAAGCAAGCTGCGGAGATGAAGTGACTGTAATTTGTCTATTGAGTGTTGCTCTGTCATGTCTCACTGCAGAAGGGATCAATATTCACTGCAATAACAGAAGAATTCTTAGAACATAAAGTAACTCTCACCATCAAGTTATTCCGTCTCCTATTCCAGCACAACAAATGGAATAAACCCCAATGCATGCTTCTATTATGTCTCTTCCTCTAGCACAGGCTTGTCACAAGGAGCGGGGACCTAAGTGCTCAGTCTCCAGTCGGGCTGCAGGTTGCTGCAACAGAAACCTCCTCCACTACCCTGGAAACAAGATAGGTCCGGGGACACTTTCTGAACTGATAACACCCACCCATCATTGTATTCCTACATTTCCAGGAGGAATAACAAAGGCACAACCCATAGTTCTAAGAATACACTCTCCAAAATTGTTATTTCATGAAGAATACGAGTATTTGCTAAAGCTGTTAAAAAAATGAAGTGCCCCCTACAGGTAAGGCAATAAATCCTTCATTGATAGACCAGCATTAGTATTAGTATCACAGGGGGGTGAGCCAAACCAGATTCAACCTAAATTTCTCCAAAGTTTTGTTTTCCAACCCATTTGAGATTGGCCTCCCATGAGTCACAGTGAGCTGTATTATAAGGGATGGAATTGCTTATTGTCTAAGTCTTGACATAACTGTGATTTCATCCTCAAGTACCCTTCAGTAGGTGGAGCCCCTGACAAGGTGCTTGAGTAACCCCATCACGTGATGTAAGCCAATGAGATGTCATTATCTGGAGCAGGATGGGGAAGCGTGATCATTATATTGTATATTTGCTTCTTATTAATGTATCTTCCTTACTGTTCTCTTTTTCCGATCTGTTTCTTGGACTACGTCGATGACCGATGCCGATATTTCACTTTTCTTTAATAAAATGGTCAACTAAATTCATGTAGTGTTAACTGCAAATATGCTAACGCTAACCCTCCATTCTTACCCAGGTATCCACCACCATCAGGGGTACTGGAAAGAGCTGGGTATGGTCAAATATCCAACCACCTAGTGATGATCGGGTTCTGGATGGATACAGACTGCAGTTACTAGGCTAGGAAAGCCAAAAAAAAACATGGGTATTCTCATCCGGGTAATGCCACTGGTTGGTTATGGAAAGGCATGGGATGGCTTCGTATAATCCATCCATAGACTGGCATTGTCCCAGCATCCTAAATTTTTTCATCTCTAATATACATCAGAATACAAGTAGAATCTAAAGCGATAATAGATCATATCAGAGACAAAAAGAAGTAAAAAAAAAAAATCTAATAATACAAAAATCTGAATAGGAAATATAGCAAAAATAAAAGAATATAAAATAATCAGATTAATCATAGAAATATTATTACGGTAATACTAATAAAAGATAATAGTGATAAGAATCTCAAATGGAAAATTATAAAACATATCAGCAGCACAAACAATAGTAAATAGTCATAAAATATTTAAAAAATCCTATTTTTTTTTTAAAAAAAATTATGCCTATTTTTATAGACAGACAGACGTGTATCGTGGAATATACAATACATAGGCGCAGAGTTTTCGGGTTTATTGGTGTTTTTAAAATGGCAGCATCCCGGACATATTTTTATGTTTTTTTTGGCATTTTTTTTCCATAATCTATTTTATAGGATTTGCCAAAGATTTGACAATGTTAGAAAATGTAACAACATATAAAACGTCACCAAAATCCTTCAATCGCTAAATATGAAAAATATTTTTAACACCCCCCCTCCCCGGGGGAGGAAAGAATAAATAAAGAACAAAAAATAATAATAAAAATAATGAAAAAAATATCTAAAAAAAATATTGTCGTGAATACAGAGACCCCACGAACGCCTGAATGGCCACGTAGCAGCAATATTGTGTGTGGGAAGGGTTAACCCTGAGACGTCTCATCTCCTGAGATGGAGCAGGCGTCAGGCCGGTGTCAGTGAATGTGTTTGCATTTTTTGTGCTGTTAGGCCCAGGATTGATGATCAGGTTATATGATGAGGCTGACACACTCGCACACACTCACACACATCCAGCACGCTGCTTCCCTCACTCCCCTCCTCTCATGTTCAGTAAGAAGCTGCATTAGGCTCAGCCTCAGCCTCAGCACAGGACACACAGCCCTTCTCTATCCTCTCCTCGCCTGGGACACAGCTGGAGACGGCTCAGACGTTGCAGCTGGGACTTTGCTGCTGCCACAACTCCCATCGTCCTCTCTCTAGTGGGGAGAGAATGTGTAGAGATGGGCCAGGCTTGTGGGCACTCCATCCTGTGCAGAAGTCACCAGTACCAGCCGGCCACATCTGATATGTAAGTAACTTCTACTGTCTTCTGTATGGGACATGTGTGGGTGGCAGGAGGGACAGGAGGGACTGGGCAGCCTGCATGGTGGGGACTGTGCCGGAGCAATCTAATTGGTTCTTCTACTGTGTTGTGGATGGGACACCTGTGGGTGGTAAGAGTGGCAGGAGGAACTGTATGGTGGCGGGACTGCTGCCCGGTACACAGGGGTACTTACAGTATTGTCAGGAGGAACTGTATGGTGACGGGATTGCTGCCCGGGGTCACTTACAGTACTGGCTGGGGCAGAAGTGACAGGAGGAACTGTATGGTGACGAGACTGCTGCTCAGTACACAAGGGTACACAGGGGTACTTACAGTATTGTCAGGGGGAACTGTATGGTTATGGGGCTCTGATGCCTCCCAATATTCAGGGTAATTCCAATATTCTCAGGGGCAGGAGTGACAGGAGCGACTGAACTGCAACTGACAGGGACTGTGATGGCATTTTAGGGCTATTACTACAGGTACTGGGACTGTGTATCCTGCAAGTACAATGTACAAGGGCCACTAACTTATAGAGGGGCAGGAGGGACTGAGCAGCCGCTACAATGGGCAGCCCTGGCATTTTGGAGCTGGAACCCGTAATGACAACTTCTAACTCATGATACCAAATCTGTGATGGGGTAGGAGTGACCGGAGGGATGGGGGAATCTGTATTCTCCACTGAGGGGACGGTGTTGGTATCCAGTATACAGGGGACATCCAGGGGTTGTGATAGGACTGACAGGAGGACCGAGCAGCAGTTCAGGGTCACTTTGGAGTCGTCACATTGATGTTGGAGTCAGGATTGATAGGTGTGATAACAGTTCATATATACAGGACGTTGCTGATGTGCAGGATACAGGGGACATTCACTCGTAGGATTATGGAGGTGACATCTTGGTGTGATTTTATCAGCTGCTGTTATATAGATGATTCCCTTGTTATAGGTCATTGCAATGTCTTATTACTATCCCCTTATAATATACTGTACCTAGAGGTCATTTGGGTCATATAGAACCACCACAGGTCACACACATCTATGATGATATAATGTAGGATGCTTTATATATACTGAATACATTGCTGCATGCATATACCCTGAGCCTTGTAATAACCTGTGGCTGGAGGTCATCAGGTCCGTACCATATACAACCATTATATAGATGTGATATATACTGATCTGTCCTTATTGCAGCACTAAGTGTTTGCAGATGACCTGTGTCTGAAGACATGTTTACACTGCAAGGTCACCACGTCCCTTTAAGGCCATGACTGATGGAGATACAAGTGCATAGAAGATAATGCACATTCAGCTTCCAGGAGGAGCTATTAGATCCCGCTGAAAGCTGATACTGGGAATGATAATGGGAACTCTGGGTGTTAAACAGAAAGTGTCGGCGACTTGGTGGAGTCCTGGATGACTGGGACTATAGGGGAGTGGGAGCTGAAGTCTGCACAGGAAAAGTTATGGGGAGCAGAGGGGTATGGCTGGAATAGCAGAGCTGGAAGCATCCGCAGCCTCACTACATCAGCCCTCCCGCCACCCATCACATACTTCCTATGAATAATTGAAGGCTGCTCAATAGTCCGAGCATCGAGATGTGAGATGAAGCCGACAAACTTGTAGCAGTTCATCCTGTCTGAGGTGATACACAAGACGCACTGCAAGCGGGCAATGTATCACAGCTCATGGCCCATCGCAATGTTACATATATAGTAGTATTACATATTATATGTCCTGTATTCCAGAACTACAAGCAAGCACTGGCAGGCACTCACTGGTACCACCACCAGGGGACCCCGACTCTTACTCTTACATTGGCAGGCACTCACTGACACCACCACCAGGGGACCCCGACTCTTACTCTTACATTGGCCGGAACTCACTGACACCACCACCAGGGGACCCCGACTCTTACTCTTACATTGGCAGGCACTCACTGGCACCACCACCAGGGGACCCCGGCTCTTACTCTTACATTGGCAGGCACTCACTGGTACCACCACCAGGGGACCCCGGCTCTTACTCTTACATTGGCAGGCACTCACTGGCACCACCACCAGGGGACCCCGGCTCTTACTCTTACATTGGCAGGCACTCACTGGCACCACCACCAGGGGACCCCGGCTCTTACTCTTACATTGGCAGGCACTCACTGGTACCACCACCAGGGGACCCCGGCTCTTACTCTTACATTGGCAGGCACTCACTGGCACCACCACCAGGGGACCCCGACTCTTACTCTTACATTGGCAGGCACTCACTGACACCACCACCAGGGGACCCCGACTCTTACTCTTACATTGGCCGGAACTCACTGACACCACCACCAGGGGACGCCGACTCTTACTCTTACATTGGCAGGCACTCACTGGCACCACCACCAGGGGACCCTGACTCTTACTCTTACATTGGCAGGCACTCACTGGCACCACCACCAGGGGACCCCGGCTCTTACTCTTACATTGGCAGGCACTCACTGGCACCACCACCAGGGGACCCCGGCTCTTACTCTTACATTGGCAGGCACTCACTGGTACCACCACCAGGGGACCCCGGCTCTTACTCTTACATTGGCAGGCACTCACTGGCACCACCACCAGGGGACCCCGGCTCTTACTCTTACATTGGCAGGCACTCACTGGCACCACCACCAGGGGACCCCGGCTCTTACTCTTACATTGGCAGGCACTCACTGGCACCACCACCAGGGGACCCCGACTCTTACTCTTACATTGGCAGGTACTCACTGGTACCACCACCAGGGGATCCCGACTCTTACTCTTACATTGGCAGGCACTCACTGGTACCACCACCAGGGAATCCCGACTCTTACTCTTACATTGGCAGGCACTCACTGGCACCACCACCAGGGGACCCCGGCTCTTACTCTTACATTGGCAGGCGCTCACTGGCACCAACACCAGGGGACCCCGACTCTTACATTGGCAGGCACTCACTGGTACCACCACTAGGGGACCCCGGCTCTTACTCTTACATTGGCAGGCACTCACTGGCACCACCACCAGGGGACCTCGGCTCTTACTCTTACATTGGCAGGCACTCACTGGTACCACCACCAGGGGACCCTGACTCTTACTCTTACATTGGCAGGCACTCACTGGCACCACCACCAGGGGACCCCGACTCTTACTCTTACATTGGCAGGCACTCACTGGCACCACCACCAGGGGACCCCGACTCTTACTCTTACATTGGCAGGCACTCACTGGCACCACCACCAGGGGACCCCGGCTCTTACTCTTACATTGGCAGGCACTCACTGGTACCACCACCAGGGGACCCTGGCTCTTACTCTTACATTGGCAGGCACTCACTGGCACCACCACCAGGGGACCCCGGCTCTTACTCTTACATTGGCAGGCACTCACTGGCACCACCACCAGGGGACCCCGGCTCTTACTCTTACATTGGCAGGCACTCACTGGCACCACCACCAGGGGACCCCGACTCTTACTCTTACATTGGCAGGTACTCACTGGTACCACCACCAGGGGACCCCGGCTCTTACTCTTACATTGGCAGGCACTCACTGGCACCACCACCAGGGGACCTCGGCTCTTACTCTTACATTGGCAGGCACTCTCTGGTACCACAACCAGGGGATCCCGACTCTTACTCACGGCGGTCTGTAGGTGTTTAGTTCTTAGAACCAAAAGATGTCTTTGACCAAGGGAAGGCTCCATTTCTGTTCAACAAGTTTCCAAATTCCAAAAAGTTTCCAAAAAGAAAGTGCCGACTGACTCAAGAGATGGAGTTTTCTGCTTCCAACCCTGCATTGTTTATAGGAGCGCGGCACAAGCAACTCCGTACAGCTGATCAGGTCGGGGGCTGGTTATAGGTCGCCCCCCAATCAGATATTTTTGGCCTATCCTGAGGATAGTCCATAGACCCTTAACTCTGGATATCCCATTTAAGAAGGAAACCATTCCCACCTTGGGTAACCCAGGTACTGCCTGATGTTATTGAGTCTCCCCACAAAAGAGCAACCACCAGCTTCTCCCACATTGAATCTTAGTTGCAATAATCTTTAAGAATTCAGTTTTCCAGAAAATACCAGAACACCGACCATAAAATGACCTGCACAGATATAAAGACCTGAGACTATAACACAATATACGTCATGTAAGTCATAGCCAACATACAAGTCGTCCACAACACAATGTAACTACTGTGGGGGAGGGAGCTCGGCAGCAGCAATGGTGCGGGCCCAACATGTCAGAGTTAGAGACACAAAATCTGGTGCAAATAGGTTTATTTAGGAAAAGCAGCAAAATAAATAAACCTTAACTTAAAGATAGGCAAAATAAAATACAACCGTAACTTCAGGCAAAACAGCACTCCTGCTCGTCCGAGCTCTAACTAATACAGAATAAGGCTAACTGTATGTGTGACGTACTCCTGGCCTCTCGATCAAACAAAATACAACAAGTCCTAGTTTGGTCTCGCCAAAAAACTCAGCTCTTCAGGACCGACCCAGAAACCTCCTCTCACTCCCAGGATCTGCAGTCTTTTATGGCCCAGTAACAAGCCTATAACCCAGACCTGGAACTGAGGCCTACTCCAGACCCGCACTGGATCCCATAGATGTCAGAAATCTCGAAGAGATATTTTGTGACTCCATCACTTTGCCTGTCACCTTCTCACACTACAAGAATCCTTTATTCTGCACAAGGATTGCAGCACGGAAATCTCTGATAATTCTGCAATAATGCCAAAACTGTGTGTGTAGTCAAGAAAGAGAGCGAACCCTGCCCTTGTAACAAGCCAAAAAGATCAAGTTGAGCACCTGCACCACTTTAGGGCTCGTTCACACGTGAGAAAAGGCGAGGTTATTGACATGCGGATTTCGCATCAAAAACCTCCCCTTTACAATGGTGGTCTATACAGACCGCCAGGCTTCTTTTCTCCGCTAGCGGCGGGCTGCTGCTAGCGGAGAAAAGAAGCGACATGTCCTTTCTTCGGATGGAAGCCGCGCGGGCTGAGCTACGCGGCTTCCGCCCAGCGGCAGCATCCTCCTATATCGACTCATTCATTTGAGCCGACAGTGGAGGTGATAGCCGCGACTGCGATGGTCGCGGCAGGTGGGTTTTGACCAGAGAGAGACGTGGCTCGCCACGTCTCTCTCGGTGTCAAAACCCGCGCGGGCAGTTCACGTGTGAACTAGCCCTTACATGCTCACTATTCTGCTGGTACAGTCACTGTGTACATACATTACATTACTTATCCTGTATTATACTCCAGAGCTGCGCTCACTATTCTGCTGGTGCAGTCACTGTGTACATACATTACATTACTTATCCTGTATTATACTCCAGAGCTGCACTCACTATTCTGCTGGTGCAGTCACTGTGTACATACATTACATTACTTATCCTGTATTATACTCCAGAGCTGCGCTCACTATTCTGCTGGTCACTGTGTACATACATTACATTACTTATCCTGTATTATACTCCAGAGCTGCGCTCACTATTCTGCTGGTGCAGTCACTGTGTACATACATTACATTACTTATCCTGTATTATACCCCAGAGCTGCGCTCACTATTCTGCTGGTACAGTCACTGTGTACATACATTACATTACTTATCCTGTATTATACTCCAGAGCTGCGCTCACTATTCTGCTGCTGCAGTCACTGTGTACATACATTACATTACTTATCCTGTATTATACTCCAGAGCTGCGCTCACTATTCTGCTGGTACAGTCACTGTATACATACATTACATTACTTATCCTGTATTATACTCCAGAGCTGTGCTCACTATTCTGCTGGTGCAGTCACTGTGTACATACATTACATTACTTATCCTGTATTATACCCCAGAGCTGCGCTCACTATTCTGCTGGTGCAGTCACTGTGTACATACATTACATTACTTATCCTGTATTATACTCCAGAGCTGCGCTCACTATTCTGCTGGTGCAGTCACTGTGTACATACATTACATTACTTATCCTGTATTATACTCCAGAGCTGCGCTCACTATTCTGCTGGTGCAGTCACTGTGTACATACATTACATTACTTATCCTGTATTATACTCCAGAGCTGCGCTCACTATTCTGCTGGTCACTGTGTACATACATTACATTACTTATCCTGTATTATACTCCAGAGCTGCGCTCACTATTCTGCTGGTACAGTCACTGTGTACATACCTTACATTACTTATCCTGTATTATACTCCAGAGCTGCGCTCACTATTCTCTATATATTATATGTGACCTTTTCGCCTCTCGATCACCCACTATGATGTTGAAAATGACACTTTATTTATTATCTGATATAATTTTTGGCCTCCAGGTTTTTCGTGTTTTCCGCTCTTTGACGCGTCCGGTCGGCTCGGAGCGCGTGTGACTTTTATATATACTTTTGTATGTGTGACATCTCGTGTACCAGAAATAGCAGAACTGCAAATCACATGGAAGGCGAAGATGTGACACTTATTTATGTCATTGTGTTTGAGCGATCGGCCCGCAGCCGTGTAAGGGTTAATGCGGAGGAATGTTTCCCATAGTCCTCTCCTGCGGGTATCTTTGGCCCTGTGATAAGACCAAGGTTTCCTGGGGCAGGATCTGTGGATTTCTATCATCCTCCGCCTGCACTGGCACAAAATGTATCAAGGTGAAGCCTCGGACTGTGATAAGTAGTGTAACAATGTAACAAGTGACCGCCTGCTACAATGTGTCTGTGAGCGACAGACTAGGGGAAGGTTCTACAGCGCAAGTCACAGATGGGGGCAAAGGAGGCGACTTATTGGCACCTGACAATGTCTCGGGGCCCCTGACACCTCCGGGCCCTCACTCTAATGCTCTTTGTTGTGATTGAGCTCATCAGTTTTGCTAGTGCGTCAGTCTGCTGGGATTGATCCAGGGGCCACATACTGAGGGCCCGGGAAGGTCGTCCTCTCCACTGCCGGTACCAATAATAAGTAACAGGGTGACCTTGAACGTCCTTTGTCTTTCTTGAGCCTTAGTAACGACGGAGACTTGGAACAAATACACAAATGAATCATTCGGAGATCATACGGGCGATAAAGGTATGACGTGGAGAAGGCGACATCTCCCACAATGCAAGGCAGCAGAGTGTATCCTACCATGTCAGCAAGAAGAGAGAGATGGCAGTCTATACGTCTATCTATCTATCTATCTATCTATCTATCTATCTATCTATCTCCTATCTATCTATCTATCTATCTATCTCCTATCTATCTATCTATCTATCTATCTATCTATCTCCTATCTATCTATCTATCTATCTATCTATCTATCTATCTATCTCCTATCTATCTATCTATCTATCTATCTATCTATCTATCTCCTATCTATCTATCTATCTATCTATCTCCTATCTATCTATCTATCTATCTATCTATCTATCTCCTATCTATCTATCTATCTATCTATCTATCTATCTCCTATCTATCTATCTATCTATCTATCTATCTATCTATCTATCTATCTCCTATCTATCTATCTATCTATCTATCTCCTATCTATCTATCTATCTCCTATCTATCTATCTATCTATCATCTATCTATCTATCTATCTATCTATCTCCTATCTATCTATCTATCTATCTATCTATCATCTATCTATCTCCTATCTATCTATCTATCTATCTATCTATCTATCTATCTATCTCCTATCTATCTATTTATCTATCTATCTCCTATCTATCTATCTATCTATCTATCTATCTCCTATCTATCTATCTATCTATCTATCTATCTATCTATCTATCTCCTATCTATCTATCTATCTATCTATCTCCTATCTATCTATCTATCTATCTCCTATCTATCTATCTATCTATCTATCTATCTCCTATCTATCTATCTATCTATCATCTATCTATCTATCTATCTATCTATCTCCTATCTATCTATCTATCTATCTATCTATCTCCTATCTATCTATCTATCTATCTATCTATCTCCTATCTATCTATCTATCTATCTATCTATCTATCTATCTATCTCCTATCTATCTATCTATCTATCTATCATCTATCTATCTATCTATCTATCTATCTATCTATCTCCTATCTATCTATCTATCTATCTATCTATCTATCATCTATCTATCTCCTATCTATCTATCTATCTATCTATCTATCTATCTATCTCCTATCTATCTATTTATCTATCTATCTCCTATCTATCTATCTATCTATCTATCTATCTATCTCCTATCTATCTATCTATCTATCTATCTATCTATCTATCTATCTCCTATCTATCTATCTATCTATCTATCTCCTATCTATCTATCTATCTATCTATCTATCTCCTATCTATCTATCTATCTATCTATCTATCTATCTATCTCCTATCTATCTATCTATCTATCTATCTATCATCTATCTATCTATCTATCTATCTATCTCCTATCTATCTATCTATCTATCTATCTATCTATCTATCTATCTATCATCTATCTATCTCCTATCTATCTATCTATCTATCTATCTATCTATCTATCTATCTATCTCCTATCTATCTATTTATCTATCTATCTCCTATCTATCTATCTATCTATCTATCTATCTATCTATCTATCTCCTATCTATCTATCTATCTATCTATCTATCTATCTATCTCCTATCTATCTATCTATCTATCTATCTCCTATCTATCTATCTATCTATCTATCTATCTATCTATCTATCTCCTATCTATCTATCTATCTATCTATCTCCTATCTATCTATCTATCTATCTATCTATCTATCTACCTATCTCCTATCTATCTATCTATCTATCTCCTATCTATCTATCTATCTATCTATCTATCTATCTCCTATCTATCTATCTATCTATCTATCTATCTATCTATCTCCTATCTATCTCTCTATCTCCTATCTATCTATCTATCTATCTATCTATCTATCTCCTATCTATCTATCTATCTATCTATCTATCTACCTATCTCCTATCTATCTATCTATCTATCTATCTATCTATCTCCTATCTATCTCTCTATCTCCTATCTATCTATCTATCTATCTATCTATCTATCTCCTATCTATCTATCTATCTATCTATCTATCTATCTACCTATCTCCTATCTATCTATCTATCTATCTATCTATCTATCTATCTCCTATCTATCTATCTATCTATCTATCTATCTATCTATCTATCTATCTCCTATCTATCTATCTATCTATCTATCTATCTATCTCCTATCTATCTATCTATCTATCTATCTATCTCCTATCTATCTATCTATCTATCTATCTATCTCCTATCTATCTATCTATCTATCTATCTATCTATCTATCTATCTACCTATCTCCTATCTATCTATCTATCTATCTATCTATCTATCTATCTATCTATCT
>NC_134266.1:277535469-277597969 GCF_031893055.1 Leptodactylus fuscus | reverse complement strand
TCTATCTATCTATCTCCTATCTATCTTTCTATCTATCTATCTATCTCCTATCTATCTATCTATCTATTTATCTATCTCCTATCTATCTATCTATCTATCTATCTATCTATCTACCTATCTCCTATCTATCTATCTATCTATCTATCTATCTATCTATCTATCTATCTCCTATCTATCTCTCTATCTCCTATCTATCTATCTATCTCCTATCTATCTATCTATCTATCTATCTATCTATCTCCTATCTATCTATCTATCTATCTATCTATCTATCTATCTATCTATCTCCTATCCATCTATCTGCTATCTATCTATCTATCTATCTATCTATCTATCTATCATCTATCTATCTATCTATCTATCTCCTATCTATCTATCTATCTATCTATCTATCTATCTATCATCTATCTATCTATCTATCTATCTATCTATCTATCATCTATCTATCTATCTATCTATCTATCTATCTCCTATCTATCTATCTATCTATCTATCTATCTATCTATCTCCTATCTATCTATCTATCTATCTATCTATCTATCTATCATCTATCTATCTATCTATCTATCTAGTGGGCATGCTCTGTGACATAGGTAAAGGATATCGTGCAGAGTGACGGGGCTGAGCTGTCCCGAATCTATTTACTTTTATGGGAGACTGTAGTGAGCATGCTCTGTGACGTGGGCTGAAGTTATTGTGCAGTTTGATAGGGCTTAGCGGTCCCTAATCTATTTACTTCTATGGGAGTGTAGTGGGCATGCTCTGTGATATGGGCAGAGGTTACTGTGTAGGGCGAGGGGGCTGAGCTTTCCTTAATCTATTTACTTCTATGAGAGTTTAGTGAGCATGCTCTGTGACATGAGCTGAGGTTATTGTGCAGGTCAAGGGGTCTGAGCTGTCCCTAATCTATTTACTTCTATGGGAGTGTAGTGGGCATGCTCTGTGACGTGGGTAGATGTTACTGTGTAGGTCAAGGGGGCTGAGCTGTCCCTAATCTATTTACTTCTATGGGAGAGTGTAGTGGGCATGCTCTGTGACGTGGGTAGAGGTTACTGTGCAGGTCAAGGGGGCTGAGCTGTCCCTAATCTATTTACTTCTAGTGGGCATGCTCTGTGATATGGGCACATAACCTAGTGGGCATGCTCTGTGATATGGGCACATAACCTAGTGGGCATGCTCTGTGATATGGCCACAGAACACACAGGAATATGAAGGGTATGACCCACAAACAAGAAATATAATAAAAGCAAGAAAGTAAATAAAATGTAATAAATTCTCCTTCGTAGGATAAGATCGTATAAGTTTCTTCCTCGTCTCTCGGTGAAGGATTTTTGGCCGCCGGTGGTTCCACCTCTCAGGTC
Source organism: Leptodactylus fuscus (assembly GCF_031893055.1). NCBI lineage: Eukaryota > Metazoa > Chordata > Amphibia > Anura > Leptodactylidae > Leptodactylus > Leptodactylus fuscus. The sequence goes on along the minus strand of NC_134266.1, from coordinate 277,596,608 downwards.
ATTGTCGGGGGTCGGTGATATCTGGGCCGAGTCCCGGGGAAGCTCCAGACTCATTTCTATGTCTCAGGTTTCCTCTCGCCTTCTCTTCCTTCTCGCCGTTATCTTAAGACATGAGACGTTTTATGTCCCAGCGAGAAGGATTTTCCATCCCATAATTTCCTACAATCTGCCGCCGCCGCCGCTCTATGAATAACATCAATCCTCTAAATTGCAGGGATTGACCACAGTGCGGGAGACAGAATATACCGCCACGTGCTATCATCACATCAGACCACAGCAGAATATCAGTGTCTGGGTCACCTGGGGGGAGGGGTGTAGCGGGTAGCACCTCCCCCACCTACTAGGTGTGATTTGTATTAGGGATATCTTCTAAGCTTCTATACTAGGCTGCAAATATTACCGAGGGAGTAGCAGGGGTTTTGGGTCACCCAGATTAAAAATGACCGATTGACTTTAATGAGAGAATGTAGTGGGCATGCTCTGTGACATGTTTAATGGTCTCTGTGCAGGGAGAGCAAGAGAGGAGAAGCTGAGCAGTCCCATCCTATGATAGAGTGTAGTGGGCATGCTCTGTGACATGTTTAATGGTTTCTGTGCATGGAGAGGGAGGAGTAGGAGCTGCGCAGTCCCATCTTATCATAGAGTGTAGTGGGCATGCTCTGTGACATGTTTAATGGTCTCTGTGCATGGAGAGGGAGGAGTAGGAGCTGAGCTGTCCCATCCTACGATAGAGTGTAGTGGGCATGCTCTGTGCATGAAGAGGGAGGAGTAGGAGCTGAGCAGTCCCATCCTATGATAGAGTGTAGTGGGCATGCTCTGTGACATATGAAGCGGTTACTGCAGGAAGAGTGAGAAAGGAGAAGCTAAGCAGTCCCATTCCATGATAGAGTCTAGTGGGCATGCTCTGTGACATGTGGAATGGTCAATGTGCAGGGAGAACAAGAGAGAAGCTGAGCTGTTCCATTCCATGATAGAGTGTAGTGGGCATACTCTGTGACATGTTTAATGGTCTCTGTGCATGGAGAGGGAGGTTTAGGAGCTGAGCAGTCCCATCCTATTATAGAGTGTAGTGGGCATGCTCTGTGACTTATGAAGAGGTCACTGCAGGGAGAGGGAGGAAGGAGAAGGAACTCAATTGTCCTTGCCTATTTACTTCTATGGAAGAGTGTAGTGGGCATGCTCTATGCAGAGGTCACGGTATGGGGAGAAGGAGATGGGTATATAAAACTGACTCATATAGCTGTATATCATCTTTCCCTCCTTACCACCTAGTTAATGCAGAGCCTAGAGCAGCCCCTAAATAATTCAGACCCCAAACTAGACTGCTGAATAAATCAGTTCCTAGACCAGACCCCAAAAGTATTCACACCCCAGACCAGACCCCTATAGAATTCCTTACTCCTGGGTTGGGTTTTCTTCAGCCCTGCCCCCACACTGTGTCCTGGCGCCATATTGACGCCACCCCAATTCCCTGAGACTTCCCTATAGAGATCCAGTGCGATGGCGGAGCAGACGATAACCCAACGCCCCCGCCCTTAGTCGCTGACCCAGATGACTTTAGCGTCCATTGGTGAAACATTGTTGCCATATGTGCCTTGTGCAGAACACTGTTGTGTCTGGGCCGGTGATGGGGCCGGTGTGGCCCCGTTGGGTCTCAGTGTTTGCCTCGGACCTGGTGGGGTTGTTGTAACAGGCGGTGATTAGTGGAGACTTAATTGGAGATGAGACATTGGGTAAGTGAGTGATAAGGAGATTAATGCTCGGAGACAGACACATCCGCGCTCTCCGACAACAATTAATTGAAGCTGATTTGACATTTTGATGCCGCACAAGGTAATAAACCTCCAACGTGTTGGCGCACAGATGCCGGCCTGTCCACGAGCATGAAATGGGCTGTTTTGTGGAAATAATCTCCTCTAGAAACACTGTAACCCTTTAAGAACTGGGAGGCGGCATAGAGCTCGATGGGCATCAATGCCAGGTGGAAGGTGTAAAGCCGTCCCAGGGTAGACGCCGTGTGACTCTGAGATCTGTCAGATTGGTTCATCTCGTGGAGCTCGCTGCCAAATGCAAGTCATGTCAATTAGACATTTGCGTGGTTGGCACAGATGGGCTCAGAAGCCGGGATCACTGTGCCAGCGCAGCGAGCATGGAGGCAGCAACCCGGCGTCTAGGTACCAGGGCGCTGCTCAGACTGGCAGGAGATGATCTAAGCTCTAGAGGGTTATGATAAGAAGTGATATTAGGTTTTACAAAAAGAGCGACGTGTGCGAACACCTCATTATGTCTTACACTCTATTCACAGCCAAAGCTGCACCCAGTACTGTAGAGGTTATAGGAAAGAGTGGGGAACAGCCGGGGGTAATCCAGGGGGTGCAAAAAACTGGAAAAGACATTGCTGTAGGGGGCTTAGTTTTTGCAGGACGTATTGCACCTCACAATGGTGACATTGAATATTCCATACCATGTACTGGCAAACTGGGAAAGGATTCCGAATGTGGTGGAATCACATAAAAACCGCGTTTGTGCGACTTACTGGCCTTGTTTTTGCGCTCTCCGCTGTGCCATGGCGGCTGTTCAGCTCCTGAATGGCCGCTATGTGTAAAGATCCGTCGTCCGCTGTAATAGGGCGGCGCATGTCAGGAAAGGGTTAAATATGTCCGCCACACTGTCAGCGCAAACAGGAAGATAAAAATGGGACGGAGCAGAATCCAGAGAGAAGACATCGCAGGCGACTACTTGTCTTCTCCACACGGTCCAGACCACCATGACGACTTCTCTGTCCTTCGCTTCTGCATCATCCACAACCTCTATAAAATTATAAATAATACCGCTCTGTACTGCTTAAAGAGGCTTCCAAAAATGATCTACAAATCCACCCCCAGCAGTGGTAAATCCTCACCGCTCCCTTGTGCAGCCTCTGCTTGACTTTATTTTACTTGCTGCCTCTTAGTATGTCAGATTTGTTGAGGTTTTTTCTTTTTTGTAGCAGTTTTTCAATTTACAGTTGAAATCCTAATCCTAATGCTACACACAGTATAATGCTCTCCAGTGGCTCCTACACACAGTATAATGCTCTCCAGTGGCCCCTACACACAGTATAATGCTCTCCAGTGACCCCTACACACAGTATAATGCTCTCCAGTGGCCCCTACACACAGTATAATGCTCTCCAGTGACCCCTACACACAGTATAATGCTCTCCGGTGGCCCTTACACACAGTATAATGCTCTCCAGTGGCCCCTACACACAGTATAATGCTCTCCAGTGGCCCCTACACACAGTATAATGCTCTCCAGTGGCCCCTACACACAGTATAATGCTCCCCAATGACCCCTACACACAGTATAATGCTCTCCAGTGGCCCCTACATACAGTATAATGCTCTCCAGTGGCCCCTACACACAGTATAATGCTCTCCAGTGGCTCCTACACACAGTATAATGCTCTCCAGTGGCCCCTACACACAGTATAATGCTCTCCAGTGGCTCCTACACACAGTATAATGCTCTCCAGTGGCCCCTACACACAGTATAATGCTCTCCAGTGGCCCCTACACACAGTATAATGCTCTCCGGTGGCCCCTACACACAGTATAATGCTCTCCAGTGGCCCCTACACACAGTATAATGCTCTTCAGTGACCCCTACACACAGTATAATGCTCTCCAGTGGCCCCTACACACAGTATAATGCTCTACAGTGGCCTCTACACACAGTATAACGCTCCTCAATGACCCCTACACACAGTATAATGCTCTCCAGTGACCCCTACACACAGTATAATGCTCTCCAGTGGCCCCTACACACAGTATCATGCTCTACAGTGGCCCCAACATACAGTATAATGCTCTCCAGTGGCCCCTACACACAGTATAATGCTCTCCAGTGGCCCCTACACACAGTATAATGCTCTACAGTGGCCTCTACACACAGTATAACGCTCCCCAATGACCCCTACACACAGTATAATGCTCTCCAGTGACCCCTACACACAGTATAATGCTCTCCAGTGGCCCCTACACACAGTATAATGCTCTCCAGTGGCCCCTACACACAGTATAATGCTCTCCAGTGGCTCCTACACACAGTATAATGCTCTCCAGTGGCCCCTACATACAGTATAATGCTCTCCAGTGGCCCCTACACACAGTATAATGCTCTCCAGTGGCCCCTACATACAGTATAATGCTCTCCAGTGGCCCCTACACACAGTATAATGCTCTCCAGTGGCTCCTACACACAGTATAATGCTCTCCAGTGGCCCCTACACACAGTATAATGCTCTCCAGTGGCTCCTACACACAGTATAATGCTCTCCAGTGGCCCCTACACACAGTATAATGCTCTCCAGTGGCCCCTACACACAGTATAATGCTCTCCAGTGGCCCCTACACACAGTATAATGCTCTCCAGTGGCCCCTACACACAGTATAATGCTCTCCGGTGGCCCTTACACACAGTATAATGCTCTCCAGTGGCCCCTACACACAGTATAACGCTCCCCAATGACCCCTACACACAGTATAATGCTCTACAGTGGCCCCTACACACAGTATAATGCTCTCCAGTGACCCCTACACACAGTATAATGCTCTCCAGTGGCCCCTACACACAGTATAATGCTCTCCAGTGGCCCCTACACACAGTATAATGCTCTCCAGTGGCCCCTACACACAGTATAATGCTCTACAGTGGCCTCTACACACAGTATAACGCTCCCCAATGACCCCTACACACAGTATAATGCTCTCCAGTGACCCCTACACACAGTATAATGCTCTCCAGTGGCCCCTACACACAGTATAATGCTCTACAGTGGCCTCTACACACAGTATAACGCTCCCCAATGACCCCTACACACAGTATAATGCTCTCCAGTGACCCCTACACACAGTATAATGCTCTCCAGTGGCCCCTACACACAGTATAATGCTCTACAGTGGCCTCTACACACAGTATAACGCTCCCCAATTACCCCTACACACAGTATAATGCTCTCCACTGACCCCTACACACAGTATAATGCTCTCCAGTGGCCCCTACACACAGTATAATGCTCTCCAGTGACCCCTACACACAGTACAATGCTCTCCAGTGGCCCCTACACACAGTATAATGCTCTCCAGTGGCCCCTACACACAGTATAATGCTCTCCAGTGGCCCCTACACACAGTATAATGCTCTCCAGTGGCCCCTACACACAGTATAATGCTCTCCAGTGGCTCCTACACACAGTATAATGCTCTCCAGTGGCCCCTACACACAGTATAATGCTCTCCAGTGGCCCCTACACACAGTATAATGCTCTCCAGTGGCCCCTACACACAGTATAATGCTCCCCAGTGGCCCCTACACACAGTATAATGCTCTCCAGTGGCCCCTACACACAGTATAATGCTCTCCAGTGGCCCCTACATACAGTATAATGCTCTCCAGTGGCCCCTACATACAGTATAACGCTCCCCAATGACCCCTACACACAGTATAATGCTCTCCAGTGACCCCTACACACAGTATAATGCTCTCCAGTGGCCCCTACACACAGTATAATGCTCTCCAGTGGCCCCTACACACAGTATAATGCTCTCCAGTGGCCCCTACACACAGTATAATGCTCTCCAGTGGCTCCTACACACAGTATAATGCTCTCCAGTGGCCCCTACACACAGTATAATGCTCTCCAGTGGCTCCTACACACAGTATAATGCTCTCCAGTGGCCCCTACACACAGTATAATGCTCTCCAGTGGCCCCTACACACAGTATTATGCTCTCCGGTGGCCCCTACACACAGTATAATGCTCTCCGGTGGCCCCTACACACAGTATAATGCTCTCCAGTGGCCCCTACACACAGTATAATGCTCTCCGGTGGCCCCTACACACAGTATAATGCTCTCCGGTGGCCCCTACACACAGTATAATGCTCTCCGGTGGCCCCTACACACAGTATAATGCTCTCCGGTGGCCCCTACACACAGTATAATGCTCTCCGGTGGCCCCTACACACAGTATAATGCTCTCCAGTGGCCCCTACACACAGTATAATGCTCTCCAGTGGCCCCTACACACAGTATAATGCTCTCCGGTGGCCCCTACACACAGTATAATGCTCTCCGGTGGCCCCTACACACAGTATAATGCTCTCCGGTGGCCCCTACACACAGTATAATGCTCTCCGGTGGCCCCTACACACAGTATAATGCTCTCCAGTGGCTCTTACACACAGTATAATGCTCTCCAGTGGCCCCTACACACAGTATAATGCTCTCCAGTGGCCCCTACACACAGTATAATGCTCTCCAGTGGCCCCTACATACAGTGTAATGCTCTCCAGTGGCCCCTGCACACAGTATAATGCTCTCCAGTGGCCCCTGCACACAGTATAATGCTCTCCAGTGGCCCCTGCACACAGTATAATGCTCTCCAGTGGCCCCTGCACACAGTATAATGCTCTCCAGTGGCCCCTACACACAGTATAATGCTCTACAGTGGCCCCTGCACACAGTATAATGCTCTTCGGTGGCCCCTACACACAGTATAATGCTCTCCAGTGGCCCCTACACACAGTATAATGCTCTCCGGTGGCCCCTACACACAGTATAATGCTCTCCAGTGGCCCCTACACACAGTATAATGCTCTCCGGTGGCCCCTACACACAGTATAATGCTCCCACATAGTAATTGTCTAATCTAAATTAAATAATACTTACCAAGTCCAGTTCCCATGATGCTCTCTACTCTCCTATCGTCTCCAGCTCGGTGCACCAGGCTACAGGTATTGTGGATGGTGGAGCAGGAAGCTGAAGGCCGTTATATACAACTCTATCTGTATACTGAGGAGTCAAGACCCTCTGCCCACCGCAGCCTCTCTGCACCCCTATAGGTTTATACTGCGCCCTAGTTAGGAATTACTGACTTACCTCAGAATTCCTTAGCTCTATAGGGCAGTATTATCCAAGTGCTGTTATCTGGTCAGTACAGTACGGTGACATATTTGGTTGTTATATGCAATATTATGTGGACACTATGTGGTGATATTTGTAACAACATATGTTGTCATTGTGTCGATACTACTGTATATGGTGACATTGTGTATTCACTGTATGGTACTATTATTTGGATATTGTATAGAAGTAATATACTCTTTGGTGTTATCTTAGGTATTTTATGACCCTGTTATGTGGATACTATTTGATAGTATTACTTATGTATAATATTCTAGTGTAATCTATGTACTATATGGCGACATTATATGTGCACGGTATGGTATATATGTAGTAGCTTAGTAATATTGTTTGGCTCTTTTTGGTGTTCCCATTGGCATTATACAGTGCCTACAAGTAGTATTCAACCCCCTGCAGATTTAGCAGGTTTACACATTCGGAAGTAACTTGGCATTGTGACATTTGGACTGTAGATCAGCCTGGAAGTGTGAAATGCTCTGCAGCAGAATGTTATTTCTTTGCTTAATTTTTTTTAAATTGTGAAAAGTTTATTCAGAGGGTCATTTATTATTCAACCCCTCAAAGCACCAGAATTCTGTTTGGTTCCCCTAACGTATTAAGAAGTAGTTCAGGCACAAAGAACAATGAGCTTCACATGTTTGGATGAATTCTCTCTTTTTCCAGCCTTTTCTGACTATTTAAGACCCTCCCCAAACTTGTGACCAGCACTCATACATGGTCAACATGGGAAAGACAAAGGAGCATTCCAAGGCCATCAGAGACAAGATGGTGGAGGGTCACAAGGCTGGCAAGGGGTACAAAACCCTTTCCAAGGAGTTGGGCCTACCTGTCTCCACTGTTGGGAGCATCATCCGGAAGTGGAAGGCTTATGGAACTACTGTTAGCCTTCCACGGCCTGGACAGCCTTTGAAAGTTTCCTCCCGTGCCGAGGCCAGGCTTGTCCGAAGAGTCAAGGCTAACCCAAGGACAACAAGGAAGGAGCTCCGGGAAGATCTCATGGCAGTGGGGACATTGGTTTCAGTCAATACCATAAGTAACGTACTCCACCGCAATGGTCTCCGTTCCAGACGAGCCCATAAGGTACCTTTACTTTCAAAGCGTCATGTCAAGGCTCGTCTACAGTTTGCTCATGATCACTTGTAGGACTCTGAGACAGACTGGTTCAAGGTTCTCTGGTCTGATGAGACCAAGATGGAGATCTTTGGTGCCAACCACACACGTGACGTTTGGAGACTGGATGGCACTGCATACGACCCCAAGAATACCATCCCTACAGTCAAGCATGGTGGTGGCAGCATCATGCTGTGGGGCTGCTTCTCAGCCAAGGGGCCTGGCCATCTGGTCCGCATCCATGGGAAGATGGATAGCACGGCCTACCTGGAGATTTTGGCCAAGAACCTCCGCTCCTCCATCAAGGATCTTAAGATGGGTCGTCATTTCATCTTCCAACAAGACAACGACCCAAAGCACACAGCCAAGAAAACCAAGGCCTGGTTCAAGAGGGAAAAAATCAAGGTGTTGCAGTGGCCTAGTCAGTCTCCTGACCTTAACCCAATTGAAAACTTGTGGAAGGAGCTCAAGATTAAAGTCCACATGAGACACCCAAAGAACCTAGATAACTTGGAGAAGATCTGCATGGAGGAGTGGGCCAAGATAACTCCAGAGACCTGTGCCGGCCTGATCAGCTCTTATAAAAGACGATTATTAGCTGGAATTGCAAACAAGAGTTATTCCACAAAATATTAAACCTAGGGGTTGAATAATAATTGACCCACACTTTTATGTTTAACATTTATTAAAATTTAACTGTGCAACATAACTTTTTGGTTTGTAAGATTTATGTATCTGTTAATAAATCCTGCTCTTGTTTGAAGGTTCAAACTTATTGCATCTTATCAAACCTGCTAAATCTGCAGGGGGTTGAATACTACTTGTAGGCACTGTATGTCAGTGCTATGTAAACACTGTATGGCAGTAATATATGTATGTATTATTTAGCTACTATACGATGACATTATATGCGTACAGTATGGTATATATTGTGAATATTGTTTTGGCTCTCTTTGGTGTTCTCCTATATGGCACTGCTATGTAGACACTGTATGGTAGTATTATTTATGTATTGTATTCTGTATTATTTCAGTACTATATGGTGACATTATGCGTGTACAGTATATATTGTGTAATATTGTTTTGGCTCTCTATGGTGTTCTCCTATAGCCCTAGTATGTAGACACTGTATGGTAGTATTATTTATGTACTGTATTCTGTATTATTTCAGTACTATACGATGACATTATGTGTGCACAGTATATATAGAGTAATATTGTTTTGGCTCTCTTTGGTGTTCTCCTATACGGCACTATTATGTAGACACTGTATGACAGTATGATTTATATATTACATTTAGTTCATAAAACATGTACGGTAATATTTTGCCAATCCAGGCTGTGTAGAAGCCTCATGGACAGACTTCCCGTCCCATCCTCCTAGTCAGGTGTTTTTCTAGCAGGAGTGATACTACTATTTATATACATATGTTATTAGACGTTGACTTGCCGCCTCTGTTCCAGGCTAATGAGCTCACATTGCCCGAGGCGCCATTGTGAATCCCCCGGAATCCTATACATGTTGTCAGGAAGAGCCGAGACTAATTCTCCTCCGCTCCAATAAAGGTATTCTATAAGTAATATAGGTAATAGGATGGCGCATGGAGCGGGGATTCAATTATATCTTAATGTGCAATATACAGAGTGTTGGCGCCAATTATACAGCGCCGGATATCAGGAGGATGTTGTGTTATCTGTGTATTCATGGATCTGTCCTAAATGTTACAATAAGATAGTGATACATTGTTTAACCGGCTTTTTGTTATACAAACACATTGTTTATCTTCTTTGTTCTGTACATATGGCGGCATTGTACATAACACGGAACATTTACAGGGCTCTGTCCCATCTATGAGACCATTTCATATCTAACATCATCTGAAGCCAAAGCATCTTGGAGGATATTGTATCATTTCAGTCATTCTCGGGGTAAAGATGGTCGCTGGTAGGCCATGGCGGCTGCAAAGGTGACTAAGGTGCCACTGATATGCTATAGCCATGGCCATGTTAGATCTGTGACCTTGTTTTCCAGGGCCCAGGGCTGGCCTTGTGCAAAACCCTTAGGGCCACCGCCAGCATCCCCTGCAAAAACAATATACCGTACAGTGATATGTGACGGTGCCGCACCAGGTGTAACGTCCTCCGACCACCCAGCACATGACAGAGTAAGACGCAGAATACAGATGCAATATTTAGAGGCTTCATGCCGTCTCATTAATAATTAATTCTGATCTTCCTTAGATCAATTAGCCCCGCCCACTTTGCGGATAATTCATCTCTTAATTACCGGCATCCGCTCCACTGTAAGGAAGATTCTGTAATTGACTGATACCAGCGCTCAGAGACCTCGAGCCCAGGCGCTGACTTATCAGCTGACCCCCATGTAAGCCATGTCTGGTACATCCCCCCGGGCGCAGGAAGTGCGAGGGACACCGGCGGTTAAACGCCATCTATAATGGATCACATTCCCAGACCCCCGGCTGCCGCATCACCGATACTAGGATATTATATGTGTGTCTAATGCTCCGAGCTTTAGTCTGATGGTCGTGTATTGTAGGAAGAGCAGAAATAGAAGTGTTAGATGTAAGAACAATATCACATCATATATTATAGGACAGAATATAATACAACATGGAACATGGAATAGAAGCTCATCTAATATCCTGGTATACAGTATCAATAGCAGAATATATCATATATAATAGATCATAGTCACCACTAGGGGGAGCTTAACAAAGACAGGTGGGAACGGTGAGAGCTGTATGCACTAAGCTCTTGAGAGCCCCCTACTGGTGTCTGCAGGGAGAAAGAATTTTATCATGTAACTCTATCCATGCAGGGAATTTGGAGCTCTGTATCAGGAAAGAAGCGGAGCCTCAATCATATCAAGTTTAAAGTATATGAAGTAATTATAGTAAGGAATTAATAATTGGGAAAACTATGGCTAAGAAATGTCTGCACGTCCATAGTGAGGTCACAGGTTATAGTAACAACCCAGAGTGACACCTGCAGATCTGTATGGCCTGATGTATTCTGCTGATATCATCCAATCTCCAACAATCTGCTTCAGCAGGCTGGAGTAATGCACTGCCTGTACCCTGTGGCACCCTGCTGTACCCTGCTGCACCCCAATGTACCCTGCTACACCCTAATGTATCCTGCTGCACCCTAGTATACCCTGTTGTACCCTGCTGCACCGTAATTTACCCTGCTTCACCATAATTTATCCTGCTTCACTCTGTTGCACCCTGTTGTGCCCTGCTGTACCATGCTTCACCCTGCTGCATCCTGCTTCACTATAATTTACCCTGCTTCACCCTGTTGCACCGTAATTTACCCCACTTCACTCTGTTGCACCCTGTAGTGCCCTGCTGTACCCTGCTTCACCATAATTTACCCTGTTCTACCCTGTTGCACCCTGTTGTGCCCTGCTGTACCATGTTTCACCCTGCGGCACCCTGCTGTACCCTTCTGTACCTGTCTGCACCCTAATGTACCCTGCGGCACCCTGCACAATCTGCAGCTTCTCTTGGGCCTTTGCCTATGCCTTATAGCTATACCCATCTATGCAGGCAAAGAATCATGGCCATTTTATATGCCAATAGTGGAAGGTGGATATAGGATGCCATATACATTCTATAGATGCTGATGCACCATACAGTATACAGACACCCATGCACGGTGCACTTTCTAGATACCCAGGTAACTTGCACTTCCCAGTCACTTATACACCATGCACTTGCCAGATACAAAACTCAGACCATTCACTGTATACTACCCAGCCAGCCAGACACCTATACACTACTCAGACACCTATACACTACTCAGACACCTATACACTACTCACACACCTATACACTACTCACACACCTATACACTACTCACACACCTATACACTACTCACACACCTATACACTACTCAGACACCTATACACTACTCAGACACCTATACACTACTCATACACCTATACACTACTCATACACCTATACACTACTCACACACCTATACACTACTCATACACCTATACACTACTCACACACCTATACACTACTCACACACCTATACACTACTCACACACCTATACACTACTCACACACCTATACACTACTCACACACCTATACACTACTCACACACCTATACATTACTCTACACCTTGCCTATTAGTAGAGATTCTTCTCCTACCATGGCGGCTGTTAATTGGAATATGGAGGCCTTATTGTGAGTAATGTGCTATTTATTAAGGCAGTGGCGGCTCAGCGGGAGGAGAGAATTAGAGTTAATAACAGCCCTCCATTAAGTCTGAACAAGCCCTGGTTATTTGTAGCAGCCGCTCTCCCCGACACCGTCTTCTCATTAAGACTAATCAAAGATGGCGGCACTTTGCATATCTCCGCTCTCCGATGATCTCTTTCTTTGTCATTGCGGAAAACAAGATGCAGAATATGGAAGTGTCTCGTGTAAAAATAGAAGTTCTCAAAGGACGGAGACAGAAGTTGTGTGAGGTGATGTCATGAGCGCCGCACGACCGCCCCCGCCGCGGTTATATAATGTATACAGGGGACACCAAATATATTTCACCTTTTTGACTTTTTCCATGTTTCTATAGTATTAGACATGTGCCATGTCATAGCCCTGCCAGTCTACAGCTGGTACAGATGGGATCAGCCATGGTACGGGAGATTGAGATGAAGGTGAACGCTCGCCAAGGGAAAGTCGGGGTACGCCAATACACATGAGATAGTCTGATGACCTACCTCTAGAGCAGGGGCGAACAAGAAGATGGCGCAGATGGCATGTGGGTGGTATACATATAAGGAACCATTCATTTATGTACTGAGCCCAGGCCTGTCCTGAAATCTTCTCATGACCTCTGATAATATACAGGTATGACCTGAGGCTAAAAGCCGTTCACTATTCTCATATGTCAGTCACAGCCCAGTCTCATCCATGCCCCATAGAGCCCATATACAGTATAATGCCCACTTAGTGGTATAATGCCACCTAATAGTATAGCAGCCCCTTAGTGGCTCCTGCACAATAGGATTCCCCATTAGATCCCCCAAACATAGCATAATGGCCCCTGAGTTCTCCATACACAATGCCCCCTTAGCAGCACCTGCACAATATAAAGCACATGAACAGTATAATGCCCCATAGAGGCCCATGCACAGTATAATGCACTCTTAGTTCTCTCTGTACAGTATAATGCCCTGTTAGTTGCCCCCGCACAGTATAATACTCTGTTAGTTGCACCCACAGAGTATAATGCCCTGTTAGTTGCACCCGCACAGTATAATGTCCTATTAGTTGCACCCGCAGAGTATAATGCCCTGTTAGTTGCTCCTGCACAGTATAATGCCCTGTTAGTTGCACCCACAGAGTATAATGCCCTGTTAGTTGCACCCGCACAGTATAATGTCCTATTAGTTGCACCCGCAGAGTATAATGCCCTGTTAGTTGCTCCTGCACAGTATAATGCCCTGTTAGTTGCCTCCGCACAGTATAATGCCCTGTTAGTTGCCCCCGCACAGTATAATGCCCTGTTAGTTGCACCCGCAGAGTATAATGCCCTGTTAGTTGCACCCGCAGAGTATAATGCCCTGTTAGTTGCTTCCGCACAGTATAATGCCCTGTTAGTTGCTCCCGCAGAGTATAATGCCCTGTTAGTTGAACCCGCACAGTATAATGCCCTGTTAGTTGAACCCGCACAGTATAATGCCCTGTTAGTTGCTCCCGCACAGTATAATGCCCAGTTAGTTGCACCCGCACAGTATAATGTCCTATTAGTTGCACCCGCAGAGTATAATGCCCTGTTAGTTGCTCCTGCACAGTATAATGCCCTGTTAGTTGCCCCTGCACAGTATAATGCCCAGTTAGTTGCACCCGCACAGTATAATGCCCTGTTAGTTGCTCCCGCAGAGTATAATGCCCTGTTAGTTGCACCCACAGAGTATAATGCCCTGTTAGTTGCACCCTCACAGTATAATGCCCTGTTAGTTGCTCCCGCACAGTATAATGCCCTTAGTTGCACCTGCACAGTATAATTCCCCCTTAGTGGCACCCGCACAGTATAATGCCCTGTTAGTTGCATCCGCACAGTATAATGCCCTGTTAGTTGCCCCCGCACAGTATAATGCCCTGTTAGTTGCCCCCGCACAGTATAATGCCCTGTTAGTTGCTCCCGCAGAGTATAATGCCCTGTTAGTTGCTGCCGCACAGTATAATGCCCTGTTAGTTGCACCTGCAGAGTATAATGCCCTGTTAGTTGCACCTGCACAGTATAATGCCCTGTTAGTTGCCCCCGCACAGTATAATGCCCTGTTAGTTGCTCCCGCAGAGTATAATGCCCTGTTAGTTGCACCCACACAGTATAATGCCCTGTTAGTTGCACCCGCACAGTATAATGCCCTGTTAGTTGCCCCCGCACAGTATAATGCCCTGTTAGTTGCCCCCGCACAGTATAATGCCCTGTTAGTTGCCCCCGCACAGTATAATGCCCTGTTAGTTGCACCTGCACAGTATAATGCCCTGTTAGTTGCACCTGCACAGTATAATGCCCTGTTAGTTGCCCCCGCACAGTATAATGCTCTGTTAGTTGCACCTGCAGAGTATAATACCCTGTTAGTTGCACCTGCACAGTATAATACCCTGTTAGTTGCCCCCGCACAGTATAATGCCCTGTTAGTTGCTCCCGCACAGTATAATGCCCTGTTAGTTGCACCCACAGAGTATAATGCCCTGTTAGTTGCACCCGCACAGTATAATGCCCTGTTAGTTGTACCCGCAAAGTATAATGCCCTGTTAGTTGCCCCCGCACAGTATAATGCCCTGTTAGTTGTACCCGCAAAGTATAATGCCCTGTTAGTTGCCCCCGCACAGTATAATACTCTGTTAGTTGCACCCACAGAGTATAATGCCCTGTTAGTTGCACCCGCACAGTATAATGCCCTGTTAGTTGTACCCGCAAAGTATAATGCCCTGTTAGTTGCACCCACAGAGTATAATGCCCTGTTAGTTGCCCCCGCACAGTATAATGCCCTGTTAGTTGCTCCCGCAGAGTATAATGCCCTGTTAGTTGCTCCCGCAGAGTATAATGCCCTGTTAGTTGTACCCGCAAAGTATAATGCCCTGTTAGTTGCACCCACAGAGTATAATGCCCTGTTAGTTGCACCCGCACAGTATAATGCCCTGTTAGTTGCTCCCGCAGAGTATAATGCCCTGTTAGTTGCACCCACAGAGTATAATGCCCTGTTAGTTGCACCCGCACAGTATAATGCCCTGTTAGTTGCCCCCGCACAGTATAATGCCCTGTTAGTTGCCCCCGCACAGTATAATGCCCTGTTAGTTGCCCCCGCACAGTATAATGCCCTGTTAGTTGCCCCCGCACAGTATAATGCCCTGTTAGTTGTACCCGCAAAGTATAATGCCCTGTTAGTTGCCCCCGCACAGTATAATGCCCTGTTAGTTGTACCCGCAAAGTATAATGCCCTGTTAGTTGCACCCACAGAGTATAATGCCCTGTTAGTTGCACCCGCACAGTATAATGCCCTGTTAGTTGCACCTGCACAGTATAATGCCCTGTTAGTTGCACCTGCAGAGTATAATGCCCTGTTAGTTGCACCTGCACAGTATAATGCCCTGTTAGTTGCCCCCGCACAGTATAATGCCCTGTTAGTTGCTCCCGCAGAGTATAATGCCCTGTTAGTTGCACCCACACAGTATAATGCCCTGTTAGTTGCACCCGCACAGTATAATGCCCTGTTAGTTGCCCCCGCACAGTATAATGCCCTGTTAGTTGCCCCCGCACAGTATAATGCCCTGTTAGTTGCCCCCGCACAGTATAATGCCCTGTTAGTTGCACCTGCACAGTATAATGCCCTGTTAGTTGCACCTGCACAGTATAATGCCCTGTTAGTTGCCCCCGCACAGTATAATGCTCTGTTAGTTGCACCTGCAGAGTATAATACCCTGTTAGTTGCACCTGCACAGTATAATACCCTGTTAGTTGCCCCCGCACAGTATAATGCCCTGTTAGTTGCTCCCGCACAGTATAATGCCCTGTTAGTTGCACCCACAGAGTATAATGCCCTGTTAGTTGCACCCGCACAGTATAATGCCCTGTTAGTTGTACCCGCAAAGTATAATGCCCTGTTAGTTGCCCCCGCACAGTATAATGCCCTGTTAGTTGTACCCGCAAAGTATAATGCCCTGTTAGTTGCTCCCGCACAGTATAATACTCTGTTAGTTGCACCCACAGAGTATAATGCCCTGTTAGTTGCACCCGCACAGTATAATGCCCTGTTAGTTGTACCCGCAAAGTATAATGCCCTGTTAGTTGCACCCACAGAGTATAATGCCCTGTTAGTTGCCCCCGCACAGTATAATGCCCTGTTAGTTGCTCCCGCAGAGTATAATGCCCTGTTAGTTGCTCCCGCAGAGTATAATGCCCTGTTAGTTGTACCCGCAAAGTATAATGCCCTGTTAGTTGCACCCACAGAGTATAATGCCCTGTTAGTTGCACCCGCACAGTATAATGCCCTGTTAGTTGCTCCCGCAGAGTATAATGCCCTGTTAGTTGCACCCACAGAGTATAATGCCCTGTTAGTTGCACCCGCACAGTATAATGCCCTGTTAGTTGCCCCCGCACAGTATAATGCCCTGTTAGTTGCTCCCGCACAGTATAATGCCCTGTTAGTTGCCCCCGCACAGTATAATGCCCTGTTAGTTGCCCCCGCACAGTATAATGCCCTGTTAGTTGTACCCGCAAAGTATAATGCCCTGTTAGTTGCCCCCGCACAGTATAATGCCCTGTTAGTTGTACCCGCAAAGTATAATGCCCTGTTAGTTGCACCCACAGAGTATAATGCCCTGTTAGTTGCACCCGCACAGTATAATGCCCTGTTAGTTGCTCCCGCAGAGTATAATGCCCTGTTAGTTGCTCCCGCAGAGTATAATGCCCTGTTAGTTGTACCCGCAAAGTATAATGCCCTGTTAGTTGCCCCCGCACAGTATAATGCCCTGTTAGTTGCTCCCGCAGAGTATAATGCCCTGTTAGTTGCTCCCGCAGAGTATAATGCCCTGTTAGTTGTACCCGCAAAGTATAATGCCCTGTTAGTTGCACCCACAGAGTATAATGCCCTGTTAGTTGCACCCGCACAGTATAATGCCCTGTTAGTTGCTCCCGCAGAGTATAATGCCCTGTTAGTTGCACCCACAGAGTATAATGCCCTGTTAGTTGCACCCGCACAGTATAATGCCCTGTTAGTTGCCCCCGCACAGTATAATGCCCTGTTAGTTGCTCCCGCACAGTATAATGCCCTGTTAGTTGCCCCCGCACAGTATAATGCCCTGTTAGTTGCCCCCGCACAGTATAATGCCCTGTTAGTTGTACCCGCAAAGTATAATGCCCTGTTAGTTGCCCCCGCACAGTATAATGCCCTGTTAGTTGTACCCGCAAAGTATAATGCCCTGTTAGTTGCACCCACAGAGTATAATGCCCTGTTAGTTGCACCCGCACAGTATAATGCCCTGTTAGTTGCTCCCGCAGAGTATAATGCCCTGTTAGTTGCTCCCGCAGAGTATAATGCCCTGTTAGTTGTACCCGCAAAGTATAATGCCCTGTTAGTTGCACCCACAGAGTATAATGCCCTGTTAGTTGCACCCGCACAGTATAATGCCCTGTTAGTTGCTCCCGCAGAGTATAATGCCCTGTTAGTTGCTCCCGCAGAGTATAATGCCCTGTTAGTTGTACCCGCACAGTATAATGCCCTGTTAGTTGCCCCTGCACAGTATAATGCCCTGTTAGTTGCCCCTGCACAGTATAATGCCCTGTTAGTTGCACCCGCAGAGTTAATGCCCTGTTAGTGGCACCCGCACAGCATAATGCCCCCTTTGATGTCCTCACACAATGCAATACTCCCATTGGTACCCCCACATAGAGTAGATTCCAGCCATTTAACCCCTTACGTACAGGGGCCAATGGTGACCCTAAACCTGATGAGACTCCCAGATGGACAGGACACTTCAAAGGTCATCACTCCTATAATACCGCGCCGATCATACAGCATGGGCACGGGGGAAATAGAAACACCATGGAGTGATGATAATACAGAGAAAAAAATCTCTATATTGTGAAGACCCGGAATAGTCCAGGTCATGGGTTAAAAAACTGTCAGAGGTCAGGAGCTGCGGCTTCTGTATACATTAGTGTATCAGTAGCTGCCAAGTGTGCACTCGGTCCAAGAGCTGGCACTCCACACATCACTATGTGATCAGTGGCCTCAGATTATTCTTTAATGAGCAGATATCATTACTGACAGGTTCCTGAGCGCTCACTATGAAGATGGAGGCTGCCAGGAGGAGATGTCGCAGGTGCCTGCACTTTGCCACTCACATCCCTGGATCAGACAATATCCTGCGGTTCGGCTCATTGACGAGCGTCTCCCGACCGGCGCTTAGTTTTAATTGGCGACTAAAGACTAAAAGAGCGATTTAATCTCAGCTGCAGAGAAGGTTTGATGAGCAGGCGACCCCTGACCCCGCACGGCATCCGCCAACGGCGCATCTTACACTAACATTACCTTCATCAAGGAAGACTCGTCTGGAAGGAAGAAGGAAGGAGAGAAGGAAGGAGAGACAGAAGGAAGGAGAGACAGGAGAGACAGGAGGAAGGAGAGACAGAAGGAAGGAAGTAGAGACCGAATTATAGTAGTTATATTCTTGTACACAGGGCCGCCGTCTGGAATTTTGGGGCCCCATACAGCCTAAGTGTCTGGGCCATTCTCTCCCCACCCCCTTCATCTGCCCCAGTGTCATGCCATTCTCTCCCCACCCCCTTCATCTGCCCCAGTATCATGCCATTCTCTCCCCACCCCCTTCATCTGCCCCAGTGTCATGCCATTCTCTCCCCACCCCCTTCATCTGCCCCAGTATCATGCCATTCTCTCCCCACCCCCTTCATCTGCCCCAGTGTCATGCCATTCTCTCCCCACCCCCTTCATCTGCCCCAGTATCATGCCATTCCCCCCCTTCATCTGCCCCAGTATCATGCCATGCTCTCCCCACCCCCTTCATCTTCCACAGTGCCATGCCGTTCCCCCCTCCCCTTCATTTGCCCCCCCCTGTTTCATGGGCCCCTTCACTTACCTCTTCCATCGCATCCCCCGCCGCTCCTCTCTCACGCCACTGAAATAATTTAGGCGCGATGTGATGACGTCATCACATCGTGCCTACAGACGGCCAGCAGTGTTTAAAGCAGGAGCTGAGCTGTCACAGCTCCTGCTTTAATCGCGTAAGTATTCAGCTCATCGACGTCCGATGGATGCCGATGAGCTGAAATCGGGACCGTCAAGTGCTGGGGTGGGCAAGTGCCGGGGGCCCCAAGAGGCTCTATGGGCCCCGACACTTGGCCGACTATTCCCTGCGCTGACGCCGGCCCTGAATGACTGATGCGGGCGCCAGGGGGCCGGCACACGGTTTTCAGTTTGGCCGGGCCCCTGACACCAGTACCAGTAATACTGGCCTATCGGCGGCCCTGCTTGTACATAGGAGTAG
This sequence comes from Leptodactylus fuscus, assembly GCF_031893055.1. Lineage (NCBI taxonomy): Eukaryota > Metazoa > Chordata > Amphibia > Anura > Leptodactylidae > Leptodactylus > Leptodactylus fuscus. The sequence continues at coordinate 277,576,975 of NC_134266.1, read as the reverse complement.
TATTATAGTAGTTATATTCTTGTACATAGGAGTAGTATTATAGTAGTTATATTCTTGTACATAGGAGCAGTATTATAGTAGTTATATTCTTGTACATAGGAGCAGTATTATAGTAGTTATATTCTTGTAAATAGGTGTAGTATTATAGTAGTTATATTCTTATACATAGGAGTAGTATTATAGTAGTTATATTCTTGTACATTGGAGTAGTATTATAGTAGTTATATTCTTGTACATAGGAGTAGTATTATAGTAGATATATTCTTGTACATAGGAGTAGTATTATAGTAGTTATATTCTTGTAAATAGGTGTAGTATTATAGTAGTTATATTCTTATACATTGGAGTAGTATTATAGTAGTTATATTCTTGTACATAGGAGGTAGTATTATAGTAGATATATTCTTGTACATAGGAGTAGTATTATAGTAGTTATATTCTTGTAAATAGGTGTAGTATTATAGTAGTTATATTCTTGTACATTGGAGTAGTATTATAGTAGTTATATTCTTGTACATAGGAGTAGTATTATAGTAGTTATATTCTTGTAAATAGGTGTAGTATTATAGTAGTTATATTCTTATACATAGGAGTAGTATTATAGTAGTTATATTCTTGTACATAGGAGTAGTATTATAGTAGTTATATTCTTGTACATAGGAGGTAGTATTATAGTAGTTATATTCCTGTACATGGGAGGCAGTATTATAGTAGTTATATTCTTGTACATAGGAGGTAGTATTATAGTAGTTATATTCTTGTACATAGGAGCAGTATTATAGTAGTTATATTCTTGTACATAGGAGTAGTATTATAGTAGTTATATTCTTGTACATAGGAGGTAGTATTATAGTAGTTATATTCTTGTACATAGGAGGTAGTATTATAGTAGTTATATTCTTGTACATAGGAGGTAGTATTATAGTAGTTATATTCTTGTACATAGGGCAGTATTATAGTAGTTATATTCTTGTACATAGGGCAGTATTATAGTAGTTATATTCTTGTACATAGGGCAGTATTATAGTAGTTATATTCTTGTACATAGGAGTAGTATTATAGTAGTTATATTCTTGTACATAGGGCAGTATTATAGTAGTTATATTCTTGTACATAGGGCAGTATTATAGTAGTTATATTCTTGTACATAGGGCAGTATTATAGTAGTTATATTCTTGTACATAGGAGTAGTATTATAGTAGTTATATTCTTGTACATAGGAGTAGTATTATAGTAGTTATATTCTTGTACATAGGAGTAGTATTATAGTAGTTATATTCTTATACATAGGAGCAGTATTATAGTAGTTATATTCTTGTATTTCGGGGCAGTATTATGGTAGTTATGTTGATGATCTGGGTCAGTTGGAGATATTATTGGGCCATACGTTTTACAGCAGGGTTGAACGCCTTTAGCTTGGTTACAATACACATTGGGGAGTAATTACGATGATTGTTTTTGAGTATTTTGTGTAAAATGTGTTGAGATTTTTTATTCTTTTTTATATGTGACTTTTGAGATTACTTTTCACATTCCAGGGTCTTTATAGTCAAATATAATGTGAAGAGTACGGGGCATAGTGCCAGGTGGAGCCTTGTGATATCTTTGTGCTTTGACACTTTCACAATAGTCACATTCAATCCTGCCAGATACAATGTTTCATTATTATCGCTTGATACTTGGAACTGTCTGGGCTTTGCACATAGGCGCCTGTTATAATAGAGAGATCTGCCGGTGGAGGCGCAAGGGATAATGGCAGAGCTGTCTCTATGGAGATGTAGCAGGTGTTCTCAGTGTACTAACTGGCTTTGGCTCATTTACGCTGGATACAGAATGGAAGGAGAAGCTCACGGCTGGATGTAGAAAGCCCAGGAGAGATCGGGATAAAAAGCTGTAAATAAAACACAATAAACTCTGTCGTCTTGACTTTTCAGCTTGTAAGCAATAATATCCTGCAACCATGAGTGATGAATAGAGCCCTGCCTGTATACCTGACCCCCCTGCAGTAACCATATATATGTGGCAGGCTATAGGTAGACTCTTTGGCACGTCACTTATATTCTACAGGCTATACATAGTCAGTTACCTGTCGGCTTCCCGTCGGGGTGATGTGGTTGTATCACAGATGCCGGTGGGATGGAGATGGCCAAGAAAAAACCCAATTGAATGTGTAGAAATGGCCGCAGTCACAGCTTTGGTGCTCGTATGTCGTATGTCTACCACCATCGAGAGTCTTATATCGTCTTTGGCAATGCCAAATGTATATTCGGACGTGCCAATAAAGCGCTTTTGCTTGTTTGTTTGTCTGGTAGATCTTCCTTATAGTGGGCAGGATTCGGAAGTTTTGCAAATTTCGCTCTAAAGCCCAGGAGAGGCGACAGATTGTGCAGCATGTAATGGGAAATGGGCAACCTGTAGCCCACTGCAGAAAGGGACGGGCGTGACGTTGGCAATAAGTGTATACGTGGTGTGTGTTATCTCCTGAGGCAATGTGGAGGATGGCTGATATCTAATGGATCCTTTTAGAGGGTCATTCCCATATTATAAGTGAGGGTATATTGGTTTGAGCAGTGGGGGTTCAGACTCTGAGGCCATCATGAACCATCTCCTACTAGACAGGGCTCACTATTAGACATTACAGGCCTATAGACGTGTACTGTCATGTGGCTTTCCCCATTGCTATGTGATGACGTTCTCTACCTGTAGTTAGGGGTCTTACATGGGGCCCAGAGAACAGGGGGCCTCTGCTGACCATATTTTACCTAATGGATTCATTGTATAGGTAATGGCTGATATTATACTCACCTCTCCTAGCTCTCCTCTTCACCTTATCTTTCCCTTCATATGATATGCTGACCAGAGGGATACCATGGCACTGCTGGGCCCTAAAACAATATTTGTATAGGGCCCCACTTACCATCTGCTAGCTATAATACTGGTGACTTCTTATGTTATACAGAAGCCTTTGGGCCACATCAGGATCCAGGGCTGGTAGTGATTTTTACTTCTGCACCCCCTATAGGTACAGCCGTGGCCCTATTACTGTCAGCATCTAGTGATAACATGCAGCAGCTCCTGAAGCCACTAAGGGGGCAGTATACTGTGTGAGAGTATAGGGGGCAGTATACTGTGTGAGAGTATAGGGGGCAGTATACTGTGTGAGAACACTAAGGGGGCAGTATACTGTATGAGAGCACTAAGGGGTAGTATACTGTATGAGAGTACTAAGGGGGCAGTATACTGTGTGAGAGCACTAAGGGGGCAGTATACTGTGTGAGAGTACTAAGGGGGCAGTATACTGTGTGAGAGTACTAAGGGGGCAGTATACTGTGTGAGAGCACTAAGGGGGCAGTATACTGTGTGAGAGCACTAAGGGGGCAGTATACTGTGTGAGAGTATAGGGGGCTGTATACTGTATGAGAGTACTAAGGGGGCAGTATACTGTGTGAGAGCACTAAGGGGGCAGTATACTGTGTGAGAGCACTAAGGGGGCAGTATACTGTGTGAGAGTATAGGGGGCTGTATACTGTGTGAGAGCACTGAGGGGGCAGTATACTGTGTGAGAGCACTGAGGGGGCAGTATACTGTGTGAGAGTACTGAGGGGGCAGTATACTGTGCGAGAGCACTAAGGGGGCAGTATACTGTGTGAGAGTATAGGGGGCTGTATACTGTGTGAGAGCACTGAGGGGGCAGTATACTGTGTGAGAGCACTGAGGGGGCAGTATACTGTGTGAGAGCACTAAGGGGGCAGTATACTGTGTGAGAGCACTAAGGGGACAGTATACTGTGTGAGAGTATAGGGGCTGTATACTGTGTGAGAGTATAGGGGGCTGTATACTGTGTGAGAGCACTGAGGGGGCAGTATACTGTGTGAGAGCACTGAGGGGGCAGTATACTGTGTGAGAGCACTAAGGGGGCAGTATACTGTATGAGAGCACTAAGGGGGCAGTATACTGTGTGAGAGTATAGGGGGCTGTATACTGTATGAGAGCACTGAGGGGGCAGTATACTGTGTGAGAGCACTGAGGGGGCAGTAGACTGTGTGAGAGTACTGAGGGGGCAGTATACTGTGCGAGAGCACTAAGGGGGCAATATACTGTGTGAGAGCACTAAGGGGGCAGTATACTGTATGAGAGCACTAAGGGGGCAGTATACTGTGTGAGAGTATAGGGGGCTGTATACTGTGTGAGAGCACTGAGGGGGCAGTATACTGTGTGAGAGCACTGAGGGGGCAGTATACTGTATGAGAGCACTAAGGGGGCAGTATACTGTGTGAGAGTATAGGGGGCTGTATACTGTGTGAGAGCACTGAGGGGGCAGTATACTGTGTGAGAGCACTGAGGGGGCAGTATACTGTGTGAGAGTACTGAGGGGGCAGTATACTGTGTGAGAGTACTGAGGGGGCAGTATACTGTGTGAGAGTACTGAGGGGGCAGTATACTGTGCGAGAGCACTAAGGGGGCAATATACTGTGTGAGAGCACTAAGGGGGCAGTATACTGTATGAGGGTACTAAGGGGGCAGTATACTGTATGAGGGTACTAAGGGGGCAGTATACTGTGTGAGAGTATAGAGGGCTGTATACTGTGTGAGAGCACTAAGGGGGCAGTATACTGTGTGAGAGCACTAAGGGGGCAGTATACTGTGTGAGAGTATAGGGGGCTGTATACTGTGTGAGAGCACTAAGGGGGCAGTATACTGTGTGAGAGCACTGAGGGGGCTGTATACTGTGTGAGAGCACTGAGGGGGCAGTATACTGTGTGAGAGCACTGAGGGGGCAGTATACTGTGTGAGAGTACTGAGGGGGCAGTATACTGTGCGAGAGCACTAAGGGGGCAGTATACTGTGTGAGAGCACTAGGGGGGCAGTATACTGTATGAGAGCACTAAGGGGGCAGTATACTGTGTGAGAGTATAGGGGGCTGTATACTGTGTGAGAGCACTGAGGGGGCAGTATACTGTGTGAGAGCACTAAGGGGGCAGTATACTGTATGAGAGCACTAAGGGGGCAGTATACTGTGTGAGAGTATAGGGGGCTGTATACTGTGTGAGAGCACTGAGGGGGCAGTATACTGTGTGAGAGCACTGAGGGGGCAGTATACTGTGTGAGAGCACTGAGGGGGCAGTATACTGTGTGAGAGTACTGAGGGGGCAGTATACTGTGCGAGAGCACTAAGGGGGCAATATACTGTGTGAGAGCACTAAGGGGGCAGTATACTGTATGAGGGTACTAAGGGGGCAGTATACTGTATGAGGGTACTAAGGGGGCAGTATACTGTGTGAGAGTATAGAGGGCTGTATACTGTGTGAGAGCACTAAGGGGGCAGTATACTGTATGGGAGCACTAAGGGGGCAGTATACTGTGTGAGAGTATAGGGGGCTGTATACTGTGTGAGAGCACTGAGGGGGCAGTATACTGTGTGAGAGCACTGAGGGGGCAGTATACTGTGTGAGAGCACTGAGGGGGCAGTATACTGTGCGAGAGCACTAAGGGGGCAATATACTGTGTGAGAGCACTAAGGGGGCAGTATACTGTATGAGGGTACTAAGGAGGCAGTATACTGTATGAGGGTACTAAGGGGGCAGTATACTGTGTGAGAGTATAGAGGGCTGTATACTGTGTGAGAGCACTAAGGGGGCAGTATACTGTATGGGAGCACTAAGGGGGCAGTATACTGTGTGAGAGCACTGAGGGGGCAGTATACTGTGTGAGAGCACTGAGGGGGCAGTATACTGTGTGAGAGTATAGGGGGCTGTATGCTGTGAGAAGGTACTAAGATGATGGTATACTTTGTGGGGGCAGTACACTGTGTGAGAGTCCTAAGTATGTGGAGTGGGGTCACTAAGGGGTAGTATACTGTGAGGGTGTATTAAGGGGTCAGTATACTGTGAGGGTGTATTAAGGGGACAGTATACTGTCAGGGTGTATTAAGGGGTCAGTATACTGTCAGGGTGTATTAAGGGGTCAGTACACTGTGAGGGTATATTAAGGGGTCAGTATACTGTGAGGGTGTATTAAGGGGTTGGTATACTGTGAGATCATTATTAGGGATGACCCCCAGGCATAGTTTTATTTGGAGCTTTAGATATGCCAGCTCCTCTCCTGCATGTTGTGCTATTCCTCTACGTTTTCTTCCTTATGGGGTCGGCTGGTCCCGTTGCATTGACCTATTTGGGTCCCCAGTGGTTGGTCTTTATGACGATCCCATTCCCTGCCCCCATTACAATCTCATGGTGACGCTTAGTATCATAGACAATCATTGGGTATTGATGAGCGGCCCGGTGACATCTGCCACCTGACATAACTGGGAGATCAGAAACATTACCTGGAGGGCATTGCGGGGTCTGTTAGATGAAATCCTTCCAGACAGACCTCTCCATTATCCTCCATACATCAGTAGGAGATGGCTATTCCGGGCTGATAACGCCCTGGGGACACGTGTTACCTTCAATCCTTCCGAAACTGCGATTATTGCGCTAAAGTGAAGCTTAAAGAGACCCTGACATTCCTGTTATGGCTTCCAGCTGCTGCGGGGTGTGATCGGGTCCTTCCATGGGTCTCTGCGCCGCATTAACACAAATGTCAACCTCTCCATAAAAGCTAATGAGCTTCATTCATTCATCCGCTCGTAGGATGGGATTCGCGCGCCTCATTCTTATCCGCCTTTTGTTTCTTCTTGGTAATTAGCCGCATTGTGTTGATTTAATGGAGTCGCTAAATATAGCAGGGAAAGTGAGATTTATTGGGTTATGGCTACGCCGTCGCTGCCGAGAATCTCTCCTTCGGTAATTGGCTTTGTTGTTTACGGAGAGTGCGGAAAATTCCTCATCCGAGACCTAGAAGTAATTAAGACAAGTCGTATTTGGAAGTTCAGATCAGCCGCCATGTTTATTTACGGAATGCTCCAATCTGTCCCCAGTTCTTAAGATTGCAACAAATGTATCACTTACTTCCTGAGCCTCCCCCCGTGTCCCGATCCCTCCATCCGAGATATCTTCATTATCACAAGATTTTCCCCATTATTGCCTCTTTCCTTCCCATACAGCATATCTCTCCGTACACCCTGATGATCTGCAAATTCATCATTACCCAGAATGCCCCTCTCCCGGGCTCCATGATCAATCATAGACATCTACACCCAATATAGACGAAATGTCGCACCGCCCCCACCACGGATGATACTTCGGATCAGATCTGGAGCTGCATATACTTGTCCCCGGGCTGGAGCGCCATGACATCTTTGAGCCCCCTACAAAACGCGATTACATTACGATATCTCAGCTAGAGATGAGCAAAATAGTTCGCAACCAAACCAGGTCTGTTACAAATTTTCCAAAAATTTGGGGTTCCCCCTCAATTATTATGAAACCCCGGGGTCTTTTCATTCGACAGGGAAGCGAAGATGCATAAAAAACCCAAAACGTTCCACTCATGTTTCAGCGCATGCGCCGTGACCTTTACAGTCTTACAGGGAAACACATGGCTCAGCAGCAGGGGGCGACAGCGAGCGTGGGGACTGGTAAAGAGAATATGAAATCTGTCATCCACCCTGGGGCCATGATGGGAAGGTCAATGCAAGTAAAATAAAGTCGTTCAGTATAATCTCTTGTATTACCGCAGCGGTGTCGTACGTTGCGAAGTCCCTTCAGGGGTTAACGCTCTTTCTGTTGGGTACATAGTGTAATGAGCCCCCCAGTGATCGCACACTTTATGTATTCTATGTAATGAGGGAAATGCTTAACGATGTAACAAGCTTAATGGAATCTAATTAGTGAAAAAGTCGCGGCGTGCGCTTACGTGCTGGGGACTGCGCCGCGTTCTGTAATTGGTTAATCTCCTGCTGTAAAAACCTCCGCACAACAGAAGCATGTCAAAGCCGAAAGTAATAAAAACAACAACTCTGGGGTCTGTTTGTCGTAACCACATGGAGACATACCTCCCAACTTTTGAAGAACTGAAAGAGGGACAAAATGTGCGGCGCGCATAGCACGCCGCGGCAAATTTAGCCCCACCCACTTTTGTGTTGACTCCGCCCACTCGTTAATTTTTCATGTGCCCGCACACAGTATAATCCTCCTACAGTCACCCGTAAATTATATGTCCCCCCTCTATCTCTCCCCGAGTTTCATATACACCCTTCATCTGCCCCCAGTTCCATCTCTGCCCCCAGTTTCATGTCCCCATATCTCTGCTCCCAGTTTCATGTCCCCTCCATCTCTGCCCCCAGATTCATGTCCCTCCATCTCTGCCCCCAGATTCATGTCCCCCCATCTCTGCCCCCAGATTCATGTCCCCCCATCTTTGCCCCCAGATTCATGTCCCCCCTCCATCTTTGCCCCCAGATTAATGTCCCCCTTCCATCTCTGCCCCCAGATTCATGTCCCCCCTCCATCTCTGCCCCCAGATTCATGTCCCCCCTCCATCTCTGCCCCCAGATTCATGTCCCCTCCATCTCTGCCCCCAGATTCATGTCCCCTCCATCTCTGCCCCCAGATTCATGTCCCCTCCATCTCTGCCCCCAGATTCATGTCGCCCATCTCTGCCCCCAGATTCATGTCCCACATCTCTGCCCCCAGATTCATGTCCCCTCCATCTCTGCCCCCAGATTTATGTCCCTCCATCTCTGCCCCCAGATTCATGTCCTCTCCATCTCTGCCCCCAGATTTATGTCCCTCCATCTCTGCCCCCAGTTTCATGTCCCCCCTCCATCTCTATCCCCAGATTCATGTCCCCCCATCTCTGCCCCCAGATTTATGTCCCTCCATCTCTGCCCCCAGTTTCATGTCCCCCCTCCATCTCTGCCCCCAGATTCATGTCCCCACATCTCTGCCCCCAGATTCATGTCCTCTCCATCTCTGCCCCCAGATTCATGTCCCCCATCTCTGCCCCCAGTGTCATGCCGTCCTCTCCATCATCTGCCCCCAGATTCACGTTCCACCTCCACATTAAACTTACCTTCTCCTCCGCTCCCTCGCGGCTCTCTGCGAGCCTCTCTCGCTGACACATGCGGCTGAAGTAAGGAGCCGACACAGGTCAGCTCCTCGTTTCGCCGCTGCGTGTCTCTCTTGCTGACACATATGTGGCTGAAGCGAGGAGCTGACCTGTGTCAGCTCCCCGCTTCGCCGCTGCCGCCGGCTCCTGGCACATTGCGTCTACAAGCCAGTAGCCGGCGGCAGCGGTGAAGCGAGGAGTTGACACAGGTCAGCTCCTCGCTTCAGCCGCATATGTGTCAGCGAGAGAGACACGCAGCGGCGAAGCGAGGAGCTGACATGTGTCAGCTCCTTGCTTCAGCTGCATATGTGTTCAACTCAGATCTGCGTCCTCTGGACGCAGATCTGAGTTGAAATCGAGACCTACCTCCCTCCAACCGGGACCGCGGGACATGTCACCCAAATCGGGACTGTCCCGCAGAAATCGGGACGGTTGGGAGGTATGTGGAGATTGCCTACACCCTACACTGATACGTCGGGTTAAGGTGATCTTGAGATTTCAGGATCGATTTTAAAATCCAATTTTCAATCATTTTCCATTTCCGTGAAATTTGCTCGATCGCTGATGGGGATCCGATCTTTCCCGATCCCGATCGCTCAACCCTACTGATACATTGTGACAAACTGTGAGCTGTGTGAGCAGGACTCCGTCTGTACCAGTTCAGAAGGGTCAAATACATAGCAGTCATAGGCTGGGCTTACGCCCATCCAAAAATCTGGAACACCCTCTCCTTGTGTTTTCTTCCGTCTTGGCTTTCAATCCTCTAGGCCTCGGGCAGAGCCAACTGCGCATGCCTGGGCCACAAGAAAATGGCCGCTTACACAGTAAGGGGTCAGCAATAGATCTCCTCTTTGGGGTTACGGTAACTTCAGAGCAGCAAAGACGGACTTATTCATCTCTTAATGTTTCAGAAAATGAAACAAAAATGAGATAAATATAAAATAGCAAAGTGATGACTTGGAGTCTCCGCGCACCAACTGCTACAGTGTCTGGACTATTGTCCTAGAGGTCCTTCTGGCTCTGTCCACTATAGGAAGAAGTTGGTGCGAGGAAACCAGTCTAGTGATTTAGTGGAATGGCCTCCCTATAGATGAGGACAGCGCAGTGTGTACATGGCCAGAAGGGAGTCAGGAATAGTTTAGGTAACCCTTGACATCTCTAATCCTCCAGCCATGAGATACAAAGGTTACACCTTGTTTACAATGTCCCCCCTTGAAGCAGTGATCTGCAGATTACTCTCATCTTTAGGATTAGATCCTCTCCTCCATGGTCCGCAGTTTTCATTAAGAAGGATGGAAGTTGCTAAGAGACGATATCACAAGATTTCTCCTGATGGGGCTAAAAATAATTGCGTCAGTTTGGTTTCATCATTTGATGGGCAGATCAGGGGGAAGGCAGGGGGGCAGAGGGGGCAGACTGAGGACAAGAGGTGGCAGACCGGGGGCAGGGAGGTGGCAGATCGGGGGCAGGGAGATGGCAGACCAGGGGCAGGGAGGTGGCAGATCGGGGGCAGGGAGATGGCAGACCAGGGGCAGGGAGATGGCAGACCAGGGGCAGGGAGGTGGCAGACTGGGGACAAGAGGTGGCAGACCGGGTGCAGGGAGGTGGCAGATCAGGGGCAGGGAGGTGGCAAACCGGGGGCAGGGAGGTGGCAGACCTGGGACAAGAGGGGGAAGACCGGGGGCAGGGAGGTGGCAGACCGGGGGCAAAAGGTGGCAGACCGGGGGCAGGGAGGTGGCAGACTGGGGGCAGGGAGGTGGCAGACTGGGGACAAGAGGTGGCAGACCGGGGACAAGAGGTGGCAGACTGGGGGCAGGGAGGTGGCAGACCGGGGGCAGGGAGGTGGCAGACTGGGGGCAGGGAGGTGGCAGACTGGGGGCGAGAGGTGGCAGACCGGGGGCAGGGAGGTGGCAGACTGGGGACGAGAGGTGGCAGACCGGGGGCAGGGAGGTGGCAGACTGGGGACAAGAGGTGGCAGACTGGGGGCAGGGAGGTGGCAGACCGGGGGCAGGGAGGTGGCAGACTGGGGGCGGGGAGGTGGCAGACTGGGAACAAGAGGTGGCAGACCGGGGGCAGGGAGGTGGCAGACCGGGGGCAGGGAGGTGGCAGACTGGGGACAAGAGGTGGCAGACTGGGGGCAGGGAGGTGGCAGACCGGGGGCAGGGAGGTGGCAGACTGGGGACAAGTGTCTATTAATGGAGATGAGTGAACAGTGAAATGTTCAAAGTTCGATTCGAGTAGCCGCTCAATACTGGACTGGTCAATCGAACCCCATTATAGTCTATGGGGAATAAATATTCGTTTGGGGGAAACCACTATTCAACTCAGGAGAGTCACCAAGTCCACTATCACACCCCAGAAAATGATGCCAACACCTCTGCAATGCAACTGGGACAGCAGGGGAAGCATGTCTGGGGACATTTCACAAGCCCAAGTTACTGTATTACATCGGGATCCCTGTCAGCTTGCGGTATGTGGGAGCTGACTATTTCCCATAGGAATGCATTGACCAGCGTTGATTGGCCAAATGCCATACAGAGTACAGCATTCAGCCAATCAACGCTGGTTCTGCCAGAGGCTTGTCTGTGAGGAGGCGGAGTCTAAGATCTGACCAGAATGGAGACTGCTGTGGACCGATCTTAGACTCCGCCTCCTCTGGCAGAACCAGCGTTGATTGGCTGAATGCTGTACTCTGTATGGCATTTGGCCTATCAACGCTGGTCAAAGCATTCCTATGCCGAGATGTAGCAGTGCTGGCCGTGCGCTCAGCTTGGGTACACCGGAGATGCAGCCGAACTGAGCACACGGCCGGCACTGCTACACCAGAGATGTGAACCCTGCTGCACACTCAGCTCTGCTACATCAGTGATGTAGCAGAGCTGAGTGTGCGCTGAACCCTGCTGCATCTCAGCAGAGCTGAGTGTGCAGCAGGGTTCAGCGTACACTCAGCTCTGCTTCATCTCCGATGTAGCAGTGCTGAGTGCACAGCCAGCACTGCTACATCTCGGCATAGGTATACATTGACCAGCGTTGATTGGCCGAATGCCATACAGAGTACACTGTTAAGGGGGATCTGTAGATGACACTGTTATGGGGGATCTGTAGATGAGACTGTTATGGGGGATCTGTAGATGACACTGTTATGGGGATCTGTAGGTGACACTGTTATGGGGATCTGTAGATGACACTGTTATGGGGGGATCTGTAGATGACACTGTTATGGGGGATCTGTAGATGACACTGTTAGGGGGGATCTGTAGATGACACTGTTATGGGGGATCTGTAGATGAGACTGTTATGGGTGATCTGTAGATGACACTGTTATGGGGGATCTGTAGATGACACTGTTATGGGAGATCTGTAGATGACACTGTTATGGGGGATCTGTAGATGACACTGTTATGGGGGATCTGTAGATGACACTGTTATGGGGGATCTGTAGGTGACACTGTTATGGGAGATCTGTAGATGACACTGTTATGGGGGATCTGTAGATGACACTGTTATGGGGGATCTGTAGATGACACTGTTATGGGGGATCTGTAGATGACACTGATATGGGGGATCTGTAGATGACACTGTTATGGGGGATCTGTAGATGATACTGTTATGGGGGATCTGTAGATGACACTGTTATGGGGATCTGTAGATGACACTGTTATGGGGATCTGTAGATGACACTGTTATGGGGGATCTGTATATGACACTGTTATGGGGGATCTGTAGATGACACTGTTATGGGGGATCTGTAGATGATACTGTTATGGGGGATCTGTAGATGATACTGTTATGGGAGATCTGTAGATGACACTGTTATGGGGGATCTGTAGATGACACTGTTATGGGTATCTGTAGATGACACTGTTATGGGGGATCTGTAGATGACACTGTTATGGGGGATCTGTAGATGACACTGTTATGGGGGATCTGTAGATGACACTGTTATGGGGGATCTGTAGATGACACTGTTATGGGGGATCTGTAGATGACACTGTTACGGGGGATCTGTAGATGATACTGTTACGGGGGATCTGTAGAGGACACTGTTATGGGGGATCTGTAGATGACACTGTTATGGGGGGTCTGTAGATGACACTGTTATGGGGGATCTGTAGATGACACTGTTATGGGGGATCTGTAGGTGACACTGTTATGGGTAACCTGTAGATGACACTGTTATGGGGGATCTGTAGATGACACTGTTATGGGGGATCTGTAGATGACACTGATATGGGGGATCTGTAGATGACACTGTTATGGGGGATCTGTAGATGACACTGTTATGGGGGATCTGTAGATGACACTGTTATGGGGATCTGTAGATGACACTGTTATGGGGGATCTGTAGATGACACTGTTATGGGGGATCTGTAGATGACACTGTTATGGGGGATCTGTAGATGATACTGTTATGGGGGATCTGTAGATGATACTGTTATGGGAGATCTGTAGATGACACTGTTATGGGGGATCTGTAGATGACACTGTTATGGGTATCTGTAGATGACACTGTTATGGGGGATCTGTAGATGACACTGTTATGGGGGATCTGTAGAGGACACTGTTATGGGGGATCTGTAGATGACACCGTTATGGGGGATCTGTAGATGACACTGTTATGGGGGATCTGTAGATGACACTGTTATGGGGGGATCTGTAGATGACACTGTTATGGGGGATCTGTAGATAACACTGTTATGGGGGGATCTGTAGATGACACTGTTATGGGGGATCTTTAGATGACACTGTTATGGGGGATCTGTAGATGACACTGTTATGGGGGATCTGTAGATAACACTGTTATGGGGGGATCTGTAGATGACACTGTTATGGGGGATCTGTAGATGACACTGTTAGGGGGGATCTGTAGATGACACTGTTATGGGGGATCTGTAGATGAGACTGTTATGGGTGATCTGTAGATGACACTGTTATGGGGGATCTGTAGATGACACTGTTATGGGAGATCTGTAGATGACACTGTTATGGGGGATCTGTAGATGACACTGTTATGGGGGATCTGTAGATGACACTGTTATGGGGGATCTGTAGGTGACACTGTTATGGGAGATCTGTAGATGACACTGTTATGGGGGATCTGTAGATGACACTGTTATGGGGGATCTGTAGATGACACTGTTATGGGGGATCTGTAGATGACACTGATATGGGGGATCTGTAGATGACACTGTTATGGGGGATCTGTAGATGACACTGTTATGGGGGATCTGTAGATGACACTGTTATGGGGATCTGTAGATGACACTGTTATGGGGATCTGTAGATGACACTGTTATGGGGGATCTGTATATGACACTGTTATGGGGGATCTGTAGATGACACTGTTATGGGGGATCTGTAGATGATACTGTTATGGGGGATCTGTAGATGATACTGTTATGGGAGATCTGTAGATGACACTGTTATGGGGGATCTGTAGATGACACTGTTATGGGTATCTGTAGATGACACTGTTATGGGGGATCTGTAGATGACACTGTTATGGGGGATCTGTAGATGACACTGTTATGGGGGATCTGTAGATGACACTGTTATGGGGGATCTGTAGATGACACTGTTATGGGGGATCTGTAGATGACACTGTTACGGGGGATCTGTAGATGATACTGTTACGGGGGATCTGTAGAGGACACTGTTATGGGGGATCTGTAGATGACACTGTTATGGGGGGTCTGTAGATGACACTGTTATGGGGGATCTGTAGATGACACTGTTATGGGGGATCTGTAGGTGACACTGTTATGGGTAACCTGTAGATGACACTGTTATGGGGGATCTGTAGATGACACTGTTATGGGGGATCTGTAGATGACACTGATATGGGGGATCTGTAGATGACACTGTTATGGGGGATCTGTAGATGACACTGTTATGGGGGATCTGTAGATGACACTGTTATGGGGATCTGTAGATGACACTGTTATGGGGGATCTGTAGATGACACTGTTATGGGGGATCTGTAGATGACACTGTTATGGGGGATCTGTAGATGACACTGTTATGGGGATCTGTAGATGACACTGTTATGGGGGATCTGTAGATGACACTGTTATGGGAGATCTGTAGATGACACTGTTATGGGGGATCTGTAGATGACACTGTTATGGGGATCTGTAGATGACACTGTTATGGGGGATCTGTAGATGACACTGTTATGGGGGATCTGTAGATGACACTGTTATGGGGATCTGTAGATGACACTGTTATGGGGGATCTGTAGATGACACTGTTATGGGGGATCTGTAGATGACACTGTTATGGGGGATCTGTAGATGACACTGTTATGGGGATCTGTAGATGACACTGTTATGGGGGATCTGTAGATGACACTGTTATGGGAGATCTGTAGATGACACTGTTATGGGGGATCTGTAGATGACACTGTTATGGGTATCTGTAGATGACACTGTTATGGGGGATCTGTAGATGACACTGTTATGGGGGATCTGTAGAGGACACTGTTATGGGGGATCTGTAGATGACACCGTTATGGGGGATCTGTAGATGACACTGTTATGGGGGATCTGTAGATGACACTGTTATGGGGGGATCTGTAGATGACACTGTTATGGGGGATCTGTAGATAACACTGTTATGGGGGGATCTGTAGATGACACTGTTATGGGGGATCTTTAGATGACACTGTTATGGGGGATCTGTAGATGACACTGTTATGGGGGATCTGTAGATAACACTGTTATGGGGGGATCTGTAGATGACACTGTTATGGGGGATCTGTAGATGACACTGTTATGGGGGATCTGTAGATGACACTGTTATGGGGGATCTGTAGATGACACTGTTATGGGGGATCTGTAGATGACACTGTTATGGGGGGGGATCTGTAGATGACGCTGTTATGGGGGATCTGTAGATGACATTGATAATAGTGTATAATATTTGGGGGTCACCGGTCTTTCTTCTGCTTGATCTCACTGTCTCGCTCCGGATCCTTCCGTTTGCTGTAACCTCCAGCCAGCGTGATAGTCGGGGTATTGATTGTAGATTACGGCTGGTAATGGCCGGTCTCATGTTCTGCTCTCAGCTTGTTAAGTGCTGGAGATGGAGACGTGTTATGGGCGGAGCCCCCGTAATGACGGCTATAATGTTACCGACATCCGCAGACTCTAGCCAATAAAACCAGAAATAATTAGAAAGTATCAGATTCTCAGTTGTCTCAGTTTTTGTTTTTTGGATTCTAAATTTTTTTAATTTAATGGGATAACAGCTGACCCCGCCCTCTGATGATAATGAGATGATAGATGACCCCGCCCTCTGATGATAATATACCGTATTCCGCACGAGTGAGCGATCCGGGTGACTGCACGAGTGCCATAGGTTCGCCATCATGGACCTAGAGATATAAAATACATAATTATACCATTTAGCATAAAAATAAGGGAATAATAAAAGCAAATTAAAAAATTAAAAAATAAAACAATTGATGAGAAACTTTCCTTTAGACGCATATTTTTCCATAGCTAAAGTTTATTCGCATTTGTAGTCATGGCAGCTGATAATATACAGTAATCACATATCACGGTAACTGTAGCAACCCGCACATCTATAGAGTTCCGTCAACAGCATAGACACAAAATCGCAAAAAGAAACATTGTCATATCTCAGGTATTTTACAGATTTTTGCAGTTTCTTTATCATAGGTTTGATACAGAAGAGTACAATGTATCGAAAGAGATTACGGAAATAATGAAAGAAAACAAAGGAGGGGGTGAAAAGTTTTCAGAAAACCTTCATGGACCTCAATATTTTACAAAGTTACACTAACTAGAATATCTTGGGGATGCCGAGGTCAGACACAGTTATATTGTGAGGTCACCTCCTCTGCCTACACCCGATGAGACCTTCGCTACAATGATGAGAGTGACTTCCAGGACTGCAGACTGTCTAGTGTCGGAGTCGCTCCATCCACAGAACATGGTGCAGGTCAGAGTTGCACGTGGAAAGGTGTGAAACAAGGTGCAAACATTTCAGCTAATTTTGTGTGTTGCAGTGAAATGTTAATGGCTAGTATTCCTACTCAGACAAGGATTCTAGAATTGCTAGAGACAGTGGTATGGAAGACAACCCAAATCTGGAGTGGTTGTCACCTTACATGAGGAAGTGAGATCATTGGGTGGAGTTACCTTTTAAACTCCCCAAGTGTATACAATGTATCATATTGAAGGTACAATCCAAGGGCCTTGAGGAGGTAACTGAGATGCCACCATGGACCTCCTAACCTTGCCAGCAGTGGTGTGACCGGCCTCTATGCCATTGATTGTGCATGGTGTTGGTGGTTCCCAATGACCTGTGGTTGAGCAGTCCTTTATTGGATAGTATTAGGGCTTCTCTAGTAAAGCCTTTGTTTGCACTCCATTCCTGAGGGCTCTCTACGGCCTCTCGTGATTTCTATGTTCTGGTAAGATTTCCTGAGTCACTGGTGATGGATGAAAGTTAAAGCCTGTGATATTTCCTCCGAGTGTCTCCAGGATGAGACGTGGGGCCTTTTATCAGCTGAGTGAACAGCAATCCTCTCGTCATATTGTCGGATTGCGCTTCTTCTTCTGGAACTAAATCCTTTCCGCAGACACTCGGCTTTGATGTTAAGAATGCGAAATGGAATCAATGCAAAAACAGGTTTCTACAGATCTAAAAATACCAGGAGTAAATCTCGCCCTGTCAACAGGAGATGACGATGCGGCAGCCGGCTTATTTCTATGGTGTCTCTGTATCTACAGCATATGGTGCACCACACGCGGAGCTGCTCAGAGCTACAGTCAGGAAGGGGTTAAGTGGCGCACTGCACAAATAACAGGGGCACACGAAGTAGGTCTTGTCGGTCTTGGTGATACGTTGAGTACATGCTTTCTTCACCATATGCTGAGTAGATACATTCAGTAGATTTTTCTTCACAATGCTTCTTCTCGATCACACATTCTGTAGATATTTTCTTGACCTTTGAATAGATACATTGAGTAGATGCCTCTTCGACCACACAATGAGCAGATGCATCTTGGCCATACTCGGAGTAGATCCTTCTTGTTCATACGTTGAGTAAATATTTTCTTGGCTATACAATGATTTCATTTCTCTTGGCCATACAAGAAGATATACAGTCAGATACTTATGGTCGTACATTGAGTAGAATCTTCGTGGTCATACACGGAATAGATTTTCCTTGTCTGTACATTGAGCAATTGATTCTTCTTGGAGATACATTTCATGGAGTAGATTCTTCATGTCTCTAAATTGAGTAGATTCTTTTTATCTATACATTAAGAAATAACTTCTTGGCCATACATTGAGTAGATTCTTCTTGGCCATACATTGATCTGAATCTTCTTGTCTGTACATTGAGTCGATTCTTCTTGACCGTAAGTTGAGTAGATACTTTCTAGGAAATATATTGAGGGAATGTCTTAATGGCTATACGCTGAGTAGATTCTTCATGTCTGTACATTGAGTAGATTCTTCTTGGCCATACATTACATGGAGTAGATTCTTCACGTCTCTAAATTGAGTGGATTCTTCTTATCTATACATTAAGCAAATACCTTCTTGGCCATACATTGTGTAGATTCTTCTTGGCCATATATTGTGTGGATTCTTCTTGGCCATACATGGAGTAGATTCTTCTTGACCATACATTGCGTAGACTCTTCATGTTTGGAAATTGAGTACATTCTTCTTGGCCGTAGAGAATTATGACCATACACTTAGTTGATTCTTCTTGTCTGTACATTGTGTAGATTCTTCTTGGCCATACATTGACTATATTCTTCTTGGCCATACATGGAGATGAATCTTCTTGTCTGTACATTGTGTAGATTCTTCTTGGCCATACATTGACTATATTCTTCTTGGCCATACATGGAGTAGATTCGTCTTGACCATACATTGAGATGAATCTTCTTGTCTGTACATTAAGTAGATTCTTTTTGAACATAAGTTGAGTAGATACTTTCTGGGCCATATATTGAGGGAATGTCTTAATGGCTATATGCTGAGTAGATTCTTCATGTCTGTACATTGAGTAGATTCTTCTTATCCATACATTAAGCAAATACCTTATTGGCCATACATTGACTATATTCTTCTTGGCCATACATGGAGTAGATTCTTCTTGGCCATACATTGAGTAGATTCTTCTTGGCCATACATTGACTATAGTCTTCTTGGCCATACATTGAGTAGATTCTTCTTGGCCATACATTGACTATATTCTTCTTGGCCATACATGGAGTAGATTCTTCTTGGCCATACATGGAGTAGATTCTTCTTGGCCATACATTGTGTAGATTCTTCTTAGCCATACATTGTGTAGATTCTTCTTGGTCATACATTGTGTAGATTCTTCTTAGCCATACATTGTGTAGATTCTTCTTGGCCATACATTGTGTAGATTCTTTTTGGCCATACATTGTGTAGATTCTTCTTAGCCATACATTGTGTAGATTCTTCTTGGTCATACATTGTGTAGATTCTTCTTGGCCATACATTGTGTAGATTCTTCTTAGCCATACATTGTGTAGATTGTTCTTGGTCATACATTGTGTAGATTCTTCTTGGCCATACATTGTGTAGATTCTTCTTGGCCATACATTGTGTAGATTCTTTTTGGCCATACATTGTGTAGATTCTTCTTGGCCATACATGGAGTAGATTCTTCTTGGCCATACATTGTGTAGATTCTTCTTGGCCATACATGGAGTAGATTCTTCTTGGCCATACATTGTGTAGATTCTTCTTGGCCATACATTGCGTAGATTCTTCTTGGCCATACATTGTGTAGATTCTTCTTGGCCATACATGGAGTAGACTCTTCAGTTTTGGAAATTGAGTAGATTCTTCTTGGCCATAGAGAATTATGGCCATACACCTAGTGGATTCTTCTTGTCTGTACATTGAGTAGATTCTTCTTGATCATAAATTGACTAGACCTTTCTTGGCCATACATTGAGTTGAGTCTTCTTAGCTGTACATAGAGTCTATATTTTCTTGACCGTGCATTGAGAAGATGCTTTCTAGGCCTATAGTGAGGCAATCTTTTAATGGCCATACATTGAGTCTTCTTAGCCATACATTGAGCAGATCCTTTTTGGCCAGACATGGAGCAGAACCTCCACCACATACAATTTTCTTAAGTCTTGTAATACGTTACAAGCAGATTCTGCAGCAATTTCTTCCTTTTCCATTTTATTAAGATGTAAAACAATGAATAATGGAGTTTGGGACCTCCAGGGGCCGATCAGCTCTTCCCTTTCTCAGATTCTACCTTCCAGGTGTTCAATTAACACTTCTCTATTCCCAAAATCCACCCCCCTCCCACTCCCAGACCGGCACATGACGCCCAGAGGAAACTTTTGTCGATAACGTTACCGGTTTCCAAGCAACCCGTTTATTCCTGCCGCAGCATTTCCTGGTGGCTGAGAAATTTTAATAACAGTTGATACTTGTATCCAGCCTCGTACCGGACGCAACCAAATACACTACATTGTATCAATGTGATGCACACAACGTTCCAGCTGTCTGCGTCCAGAGGCTATGAAGGGGGGGGGGCATCAAGTGCGAGGAATAGGGGGGGATAGGCAGATATAAGCGGGCAGCAGTTCATTACCCTGACCTCAGGGGGGCAGTATAGAGACTGGATCATCAAACGTTCCGGATTGTCCTATAGTCTGGATTGTTGGATGAATATCTTGCAATCTTTGAGGGTGGGGGCGGCTATTCGGATTTTAGTGAAGAGTTTGGTCTTTCTCCCCTGTTACCAATGAGTCTGCAGATTTCGGGACATATTCTCAGTACATTACTTTCCTTGCATTTGGGCGATTTTTGGACGGTGAATTCTGAGCTGCGTCTTCTACTGAATGTTAACAAACGTTATCAGGAATTCGCAGGCGGCAGAGAAGTAATGACAGCCGAGACCCGGGAACAATTAGGAGGCAGCACGTCCTTGTCAGAATGTAGGAGAGGTGCGGACACATGTAGCGTCTAGAAGGTCCCAGGTACACGGTTACGTTTCGTTCTACACGCTGCTTTACATAATGGTAGTATTTTGCACCAGTGCGGATTGTCACGTGTGCTCGGGGCCTAGAAGTGTGAATGGCTGCAATAAGAGATGAGCGAACAGTAAAATGTTTGATATTCGTTATTCATTTCGAATAGCCCCTCAATATTCAACCGAATATCGAACCCCATTATAGTCTATGGGAGAAAATGCTTAATTTCAGGGGATCCCACCATTCGACTCAGGAGGGTCACCAAGTCCACTATGACACCCCAGGAAATGATGCCAACACCCTGGAAAGCAACTGGGACAGCAGGGGAAGCATGTCTGGGGGCATCAAGTACCTTTATTATGTCGGGATCCCTGTCAGCTTGCGATATGCCGGAGCTAACTTTTTCCCATAGGAATGCATTGACCAGCGTTGATTGGCCAGTGTACAACATTCGGCCAATCAACGCTGGTTCTGCCTGAGGAGGCGGAGTCTAAAATCGGTCCACAGCAGTTTCCATTCTGGTCCGATTTTAGACTCCGCCTCCTCCGGCAGAACCAGCGTTGATTGGCCGAATGCTGTACACTGGCCAATCAACGCTGGTCAATGCATTCCTATGGCGAGATGAAGCAGAGCTAGCCGTGTGGTTAGCTCGGCTACTCCGGACATCGGAGATGAAGCAGAGCTCAGCTCTGCTACACCCAGCCATCCCTCCAACTACTCCTCCTGTCACACACACAGCTCTGCACTACTGCCAACCATCCCTCCATCTACTCCTCCTGTCACACACATCTCTGGTGTAACAGAGCTCAGCAGACACTCAGCTCTGCTACATCTCTACACTCTGTTGTAGTGCAGAGCAGCTACACCAGAGATGTATCAGAGCTGGCCGATGTTAGCAGTTCGATGCAGCAGAGCTGAGTGTGTTAGTCTGCTGCATCAGACTGCTACATCTGCCAGCTCTACTACATCGGGCCGTGCGCTCAGCTCAACTACTCCGGAGAAGTTGAGCTGAGTGTGCAGTATCGTCTGCAGAGTGTAGTTGAGCTGAGTGTGCAGTATTGGACAGTGTGCAGTATCGTCTGTGAGTATGCAGTATTGTCTTTAAAATCCCAGCTCTGCTTCATCTCCCACGTAGTAGTGTCTGATACGGAAACTCAGCTCAACTACTCCAGAGTAGATGAGCTGAGCGCACGGCCCGATGTAGGAGAGCTGGCAGATGTAGCATCCAAGCAGAGATACAGCCAAGCAGAGTGCACGCCTAGCTCTGCTTCATCTCCGATGTACAGTACTGTGTCAGCACTGCTACATCTGAGATCAGACCACAATGGAAACTGCTGTGGACGGATCTTAGACTCCGCCTCCTCCAGCAGAACCAGTGTTGATTGGCCGAATGCTGTGCACTGGCCAATCAATGCTGGTCAATGCATTCCTATGGGAAAAAGTCAGCTCCCGCATATCACAAGCTGACAGGAATCCCGACCAGATAGAGCCCCAAAGAGCTGGGTGAGTGACATTCCCCCCTAAATAAAGGTAACCCCTAGCTAACCCTCCTGTACATCTATCCCTGTCTCACAGTCACATAGTTCACAGTCCCAAATTAATCAAATGTTCAATCCACCATTCGTCTAAATCGGAGGTCACCTGATTTCGGCAGCCAATGGGTTTTTTCATTTTTTTTAACTGCCTCTGTTGTCGTAGTTCCTGTCCCACCTCCCCTGCGCAGTTATTGGTGCAAAAAACGCGCCAGGGAAGGTGGGAGGGGAATCGAATTTTTACTGCGCTTGCCTTGTAGATTGGAATCAAATACCTCGAATGGCCTTATTGACATCGAATCTGTATTCGATTGAATGGTGTTCGCTCATCTCTAGCTGCAATCTAATCCAACACACATGAGGATGGCGGCATACTGATACCTACTTGTGCCATGTGCTTGGGTCTCACAGAAACAACAGTATTGGAGTACTATATAGGGGACTGAGTATGTATATGTATAAATTGATTAATATTGGGGGTACTAACAGAGCAGTATATTGCGGTACTAGTTAGGCACTGTATGGCGGTATAAATTGGGGTAAAACTGGACCTTCACATTGACTCATGAGCGAGACATCGTTCTTGTCTTAGGTTGTTTATTCCGCTATTATATTTCATTATTTCCAATCTATTTAAAGATAAATTTGCCATAACGGCGACATTGTCACACGCTATTTGCGCCCAGCAGAATACATTTACCAAGGACATCACTTTTGAGGTTCTTTGCTGACATTTTGGGGTTCCAGGCTTAGAATGTTGGAGAGATATGTCACATTGTCGTCTCTCCGGGTTATCCCAGCGCCGCTCAGGTTGTCGCCGCTCCCGGGGCCGCTCTGGCTCAGGACGCGACGACTTATAAATCTCCTGTAAAGTTTCCTGTCTTCCCCTCTGACCGCTTTAATATGATGCATTTCTGAGCCGGCGCTGGATTTCCTCTTTATTTCATTCTGCTTTGGTCTCTGCTTTCATTTCCTTCTCCCCCGAAGGCGGCAGATTTATCTCTTGTTTATGCTGATATACGGGGAGATTACCGGATCCAGCCGCAGCCGCTTCTGATTACCACAAAATGAATGACAAAAAAAATGGAGGCATGGCAGTGAGATAAGACAATGGCCGCTGCGCTCGCCTCATCACAGGCAGGGATGTCTACATTGACTTTGGAGCCATAAAACCGGCCTAGAAATCTCTAGAGCCTTTTTTTTCATTGCAAGCAAAATAACTGAAGATATTACCAAAGAGTTTGTGCTTGTAATCATTATCTGGGAGACACCGAGGATTATCTGACAGGACTGCAGGGGGCGATACTTTTGGCCAACACTGTATGTGTTTATATAACATTGCTCTGCTGCAGTCCAACTTCAATTATGTCAGACATCACATGACCCGGGACGCAGGCTGGGTTCATGAGATGTCAGACAACTAAGCCTGAAGCCTGCCTGAATCGTGGAGAGGTAAGTAACAGTGTTTTACATGTTTCTTACCTCTCCCGGGCCTCTGATCATTATACTCGGGGGTCTTTTCAGTATAATAGTGCTTGTGGGGCCCGCGGTATCACTTACCGATCCCGGCCCTGGAGTAACTCCAGCCAGTAATGGCCTATTAAGGAAAAATAAAAAACCTCAGCAATAGCACCTGTCACCAGGCCCTCTAATGTCCTAATGTCCCGGGCCCTGTGGCCGCCGCCTCTCCTGCTATGGCGGTAGTTCCGCCACTGGTTACAGACTTCTCTGTCCTGGGGTCTGCAGGGTCTGGAGGTTCTCAGAATAGATTACTATTCCCAATAGACCTGCTGGTAGATTGATAAAGACTGGAGTATGGTATGCCAGTCTTACTAATGGCCCTGACCAGCGCAGGACACACCCTCAGCAGGATTCGGATAAGAGAAGGCTATTCAGTCTGTGGATGGATATAATGTATCACTGACATTAAGATAGAAAGTGGATTGGAAATTACATACACAAGACTGTTCCGCCCCTTTAAGACACCATCACTATGACAGGTCATCACCCCTCCCCCGGTACAGGTGTATATATATATATACAGGTCATGTAGCTCCCCGCAGCAGCACCCGGCCCCCTCCTCATCTTGTATCATTTGCCGCTTTCTTCCAGCTATAAATTACAGTCGTCTTGTTACGTTGTATCATTAAAAAAATTACAAATTGCTTCTTCACGCTCCATTAATCGGCGGAGATAACACTGACGTCGGCGCTCGCTCTGCTTTCTGTAGATTCCTGCGGTTGGACGGCGCCCGTCACTTATCTACATTAATTATTAAAGCGGTATTCGGGGAATCGGAGGAGGCGGGGCCGCGGAGAGCACCGGTCTGTGACCCGGACTGTAAATATTCAACCACCGCTGCTCCGGCTTGGGAAAGGGTTCCTTGGGCCCTATGGATAAGATTCCTGGGGCCCACCCTCCAGCAACCATGGTAGCCTTCAGGTTTGGGAGTCTTCTGCAGGACCGGTGGAGGATCCTCTAGTACAGGGGTAGGGAACGTACGGCTCTCCAGCTGTTGCAAAACTACAACTCCCAGCATGCATACTGGCTCTGCTGTTCTGGGAACTCCCATGGAAGTGAATGGAGCATGCTGGGAGTTGTAGTTTCACAGCAGCTGGAGAGCCAAAGGTTCCCTACCCCTGCTCTAGTACTTACAAGGGAGATGCAGAGACATAAGGTCCGATCGCAGACTGCTCAGGTCTGGAGATGATGGGGAATGTACCGTAGCTCTCTCCTCCTCACATACATAATATGGAGTGACCACTATGATCGCCACCATGCTTTATACTGCAGGTACTTGTGATCCTCAGGGCCACATACCTGTATCTACCCTTCACCTGCCCATAGCACATTACTGTAGACATCCTGCCCCAGTCTAAGGGGCAGCGGATCATGACCCCCACTGTGTTACCAACACAGATTTGCTTGGGGCCACCCTAAGAGTGTTATGCAAACAGACTCCCCAGTTATCAGCCATTTACCACCATATTGGGGCCCGGACTTCACTGCCAGCTCACTACCTCAAGTCATTAATCCGTCACTATCTATCACCACTAGACTAGACACAAGCGGCGTTCTTATGTCGGCCTCACTACTTTCCAGTAGGGGGTGGGGTACCATATTCATTATTATTTACAAAGATAGAATCTATGGCAGGCTCATCATGAATGAAGTGCGCCCTCTACTGGTGCAGAAGACAACGAGACTGCCATAAAATACAATGGTGTGGAGTCCTGCCTCCATGTAAACACAGGCAAACATCAAGGCAGACAATAGCACTACAGAGCGGTAAGAGGGGGCACAGATATCAGGGGTCTAATCTAGAAAGCCATGGCTGGAGCTCAGGAAATGCAGAGGAGACATGGGAGAAAACTGGGCTTGTGCAGGGATTGGCAGGAGGAAGTTTAGCAGGTGACAACACATTCTTAAAGAGACAGGAGCATGCACAGCGGAAGCCAAGCAGAGGCAGTATATGGCGGTGTTACACCCAGGTATTAATACGTAACCTTTAGGACATGTTCATGTGGATTTGTTTTCAATGAGAGGCAGAGATCACAACAGGACGCGCAGAAAGTAAGCAGAGACTCCCTGCTGGTTAGGCCCATTCATCTCAGCCTGACCAGCAGTGGAAAGCCCTGACGAGAAGGTCAATGCCCTGCATCATGTCACGGCTGCGGAAATTAAGAGAAATTCCACTTTCCACCATGTGAACATAATCTTGGAATATTTTGGTAGAATCCGCCTCAAAAAACAGTGAAGTCTTCTTCTAGCACCTCCATTTAGTTCCATAAGTGTACCACAGTGGCACTGGGAGCTCAGTAGTGGTGAGAGCTTCCTAGAGGTCCTGGGATGAAGCCCTGGGCATCTTATAAGTGTCCTCCAGCATCTTGGCTTCTCTGGCTAATCTTTTTGGACTGTAGCGTCTTCCTATCACAGCCAGGTAGATGCCTTTTGCACTGTGATCTCAATATTGTTGAGAGAACATCTTGTAGGTCTTTGGATGAAGCTCTGGAAGTTGTCTTGTCTTCTCTGACTAATCCTCTTGGACAATGATGGTCTCCTCTTGTAGATATCATCTGTGCCCGTCTCTCTAATGGTCTGCACCTTCACTGTGACCTCAGTAGAGGTGAGAGCTTCTTCTAGGTCCAGAGATGAAGATCTGGAGTCTTAGAAATATCTTCTAGCATCCTATCTTCTCCAGCAGTTCCTCCTAGACATTGGTGGTCTCCTCCAGCCATCCCCTATGCAGATGCCATGTTTGCTCCTCTCTCCAGGGTCTCTCTAATGTACTGCGATCTTGCTCCTTAGAGTTGTTTTGCAGCATTGTGTCTTCTAAGGCTGATCCTCTAGGATAGTAGTGGTCTCCTCCTGGTACCGCCATATAGATGTCATGTGTGCTACTCCTCATGCTAATGGTCACCTTCTGCTCTGAGAGCTCAGTAGTGGTTAGAGCTACTGGGATGAAGTTCTGAAGATCTTAGAAATGTCTTCCAACATCTTCTTCATCTTCTCTGTCTAATTCTCTTGGACAATGGTAGTCTCCGTGCAGCACCCCCATTTAAATGCCACTTGTGCCCATCTGTTTAATGGTCATCTGTGACCTCAGCAGTGGTGAGAGTTTCCTTATAGGTCCTGGGATGGTCATGGGGAAATTAAGCATGTTCTTGAGAACCTTGTCTGCTCTGACTAATCCTCTTGGACATTAGTGGCATCCTCCTGGCATACCTATATAGATGCCATATAGGTGTTTGCTTTCTGTTCTGTGACCTCAGTATAGGCTGAGAACATCTTCTAGGTCTTGGGGTGAAGTTCTGTCTTCTTAGAGACATCCTCCATCTCAGGCTAAACCGCTTGGACAGTTGTGGTCTCCTCCTGGAACCCTTTATAGATATTATCTGTGCCCCTCGCGCCAATGGTTGCCTCCTGTAGTGTGATCACAGTAGTCTTGAGACCTTCCTGTAGGTCCATGGATGAAGATCTGGGATTCTTAGAAGGGTCTTCCAGGACTCTGTGTTCTCCAGCAGTTCCTCCTGACAATGGCAATTTCTGCCTCAGTGGTGCTGAGAACATCCTGGGATGAAGACCTGGGCATCTTAGAGATGTCTTCCAGCTTCTTACGTACATTGACTCATTTTCCAGGAATGTCATGTTCTTGAGAAGTTTTGTGAAATCTTTTTTACTTCTCGATGATCTTCAGGTCAGTGGAAGGATTGATGACAATTCCTCTCCAGACTCCTCTTCTTCTAGAACTGCCGATTTTTATGCCTTTTCTCCTAATCCAATGTAAACGCTAGACATTGTAATACCTAGAGCACCTTAGAGCGCCCTCTACAGGCTGACCACCATCTCTGCAGGTCTCTGCCCTGGTGCTAATCTATGTAATGTTCCCACATCAGAGGGGCCATGTGCACAAATCATTCCAGGCCTGTTAATTATAAGCCAGAAATGGACTGCGGCCTGCAGATAACAAGCAATTAATAGGTTCCCTTCCCGAGGGTCCACGCTACGTCCCGGCCAGGCTCCGTGTTTTCTGTGATTTACGCTTTAAAATAGGTAATCAAAATTCACAACCATGAAAACGATTCTCCGAACATCAGTAAATTTACCATTTGTAGCTGGAGAAAGATGTAATTATGTTCATAGGAAATCTGCGGCCTCCGAGCTCCGGGGAAGGTAAATACATCGCAGTCTTATCAATAACCAGCGCCAAATCCATACGTGTTACCTGCATTACAATTATACGAGGGCTGACAACCAATCACTGGACACCGGGGGATGTGTGGGGTCAGGAATACAAGACATCCTACTGCAATATACTGTGTGCTTATACCAGCTTATATATATACTGTATATACAGGAGATACCCAAGGTATACCAGCTATACATATAGAGTTATATACAGTATATACCCAGGTTATACCAGCTGTACATATATATTATATACAGTATATACCCAGGTTATACCGGCTGTACATATATAATTATATGCAGTATATACCAAGGTTATACCGGCTGTACATATAGAATTATATACAGTATATACCCAGGTTATACCGGCTGTACATATATATTATATACAGTATATACTCAGGTTATACCAGCTGTAAATATATAATTATATACAGTATATACCCAGGTTATACCAGCTGTACATATATAATTATATGCAGTATATACCAAGGTTATACCGGCTGTACATATAGAATTATATACAGTATATACCCAGGTTATACCGGCTGTACATATATATTATATACAGTATATACTCAGGTTATACCAGCTGTAAATATATAATTATATACAGTATATACCCAGGTTATACCGGCTGTACATATATAATTATATACAGGAGATACCCAGGTTATACCAGCTGTACATATATAATTATATACAGTATATACCCAGGTTATACCGGCTGTACATATATAATTATATACAGTATATACCCAGGTTATACCGGCTGTACATATAGAATTATATGCAGTATATACCCAGGTTATACCAGCTGTACATATATAATTATATACAGTATATACCCAGGTTATACCGGCTGTACATATAGAATTATATGCAGTATATACCCAGGTTATACCAGCTGTAAATATATAATTATATACAGTATATACCCAGGTTATACCGGCTGTACATATAGAATTATATGCAGTATATACCCAGGTTATACCAGCTGTACATATATAATTATATACAGTATATACCCAGGTTATACCTGCTGTACATATATAATTATATACAGCATATACCCAGGTTATACCGGCTGTACATATATAATTATATGCAGTATATACCCAGGTTATACCAGCTGTACATATATAATTATATACAGCATATACCCAGGTTATACCGGCTGTACATATATAATTATATACAGTATATACCCAGGATATACCGGCTGTACATATATAATTATATACAGTATATACCCAGGTTATACCGGCTGTACATATATAATTATATACAGTATATACCCAGGTTATACCGGCTGTACATATAGAATTATATACAGGAGATACCCAGGTTATACCGGCTGTACATATACAATTATATACAGTATATTCCCAGGTTATACCAGCTGTACATATATACCTATATACAGGTGATGCCCGGGTTATACCGCCATGGTCCATATACTCTCATCGTTGCCATTATTTGCGTTGTGTCTTCACGCTGCGGCGTTCCCCTAATAAGCTACCAGTTCTGGGCTCGCTCGCTTGCGCCTCCGCTATAACCCCAATTACTGTTTGCTGTTTGTCGACTCGTTCCCTTCTACAAATAGACATGTTCCTGGTAATTGTCTTTACACAATGCAGATGTGCAGCAATTTGTGAGAAATCCCAGCGAGTGTTCGTGGCCGCCCTGGCGAGGACACGTGCGGATTGAGATGCTTCACAACAAGCGCGCGGCTCGTCTTTCGGATGAATTAGATTAGACTGAAGATAAATTAGTTATGATTCACAAAATTCAACATCATCAAACGCTTTTCCTATGAATATCAATGTCGGGCGCAGATACCGTTCCGCATCGTAATGACGGGTGTGTCGTAGAGTCAAGATGTGTTTGTGTCTAAATCAAGCCTATGTAAATGTTAGAGAGAGCTCCTCATGGGCGGCACTATAAGGGGTGTGGAGCGTGGGGTCACGCCCATGCCTAGAAGCTCCGCCTTCCCCATTCTACACTTCAAATTGTTACAAAGTTGTATTTTCTTTGTCGATTAGAGCAAAGAGTAAGCAATAAAAAATTGTGAATCTTGTGTCATAATCTGTTCTGGATCATGTGACCAGGAGGATCTTGCGGGGTTAATGACAGCAGAATCAGATAATTAGTAATTAGCAGAAGATAATGGAGCAGCCGCCGGCAGAAGATGAAGATAAGGAGATTATTTCAACCAGATGAATTCAAGATCCTACAGGTCAAATCTCATCAGATTCTGCTTAATCTTCTCTATGGCATAATAAGGGAGATCAGCGGCGCCCCTGCAGGTCTGGTGGGGAATTACATGGTATCTTTTATGGGTATGTCACCCAATGATCAATATGGGGGCCATGGTGCAGGTGTAGAGCTTGTCCCCGGATATTGGTCTGTGCCCTGGTCTGCTACAGTCACATGACAGAGGAGTCCAGCTATAGACTTAAAGGAAAGTTCTGGGTTAAGGAACATTTCTCAGTTACATCATGTTTTGTACTCCAGTCACATCTAAAGCAGCATCGAGCATCTGCTGGTCTCCATTGACTAGTACAAGGACCCCCACCCCATTATATCTGTGTGAGCCTATGGCTAGTATAGGGACCCCCACCCCATTATATCTGTGTGAGCCTATGGCTAGTATAGGGACCCCCACCCCATTATATCTGTGTGAGCCTATGGCTAGTATAGGGACCCCCACCCCATTATATCTGTGTGAGCCTATGACCAGTATAGGGACCCCAACCCATTATATGTGTGAGCCTATGACCAGTACAGGGCCCCCCACCCCATTATGTGTGTGAGCCTATGACTAGTATAAGGACCCCCACCCCATTATGTGTGTGAGCCTATGACTAGTATAGGGACCCCACCCCATTATGTGTGTGAGCCTATGACCAGTATAGGGGCCCCCACCCCATTATATGTGTGAGCCTATGACCAGTATAGGGACCCCCACCCCATTATATGTGTGAGCCTATGACTAGTATAGGGACCCCCACCCCATTATATGTGTGAGCCTATGACCAGTATAGGGACCCCCACCCCATTATATGTGTGAGCCTATGACTAGTATAGGGCCCCCACCCCATTATATGTGTGAGCCTATGACTAGTATAGGGACCCCCACCCCATTATATGTGTGAGCCTATGACCAGTATAGGGACCCCCACCCCATTATATGTGTGAGCCTATGACTAGTATAAGGACCCCCACCCCATTATGTGTGTGAGCCTATGACCAGTATAGGGACCCCCACCCCATTATATGTGTGAGCCTATGACCAGTATAGGGACCCCCACCCCATTATATGAGTGAGCCTATGACTAGTATAAGGACCCCCACCCCATTATGTGTGTGAGCCTATGACTAGTATAGGGACCCCCCACCCCATTATGTCTGTAAGCCTATGACTAGTATAGCGACCCCCACCCATTATGTGTGTGAGCCTATGACTAGTATAGGGACCCCCACCCCATTATGTGTGTGAGCCTATGGCTAGTATAGGGACCCCCACCCCATTATGTGTGTGAGCCTATGACCAGTATAGGGACCCCCACCCCATTATATCTGTGTGAGCCTATGACCAGTATAGGGACCCCCACCCCAATATATGTGTGAGCCTATGACCAGTATAGGGACCCCCACCCCATTATATGTGTGAGCCTATGACTAGTATAGGGACCCCCACCCCATTATGTGTGTGAGCCTATGACTAGTATAGGGACCCCCACCCCATTATGTCTGTAAGCCTATGACTAGTATAGCGACCCCCACCCATTATGTGTGTGAGCCTATGACTAGTATAGGGACCCCCACCCCATTATGTCTGTAAGCCTATGACTAGTATAGCGACCCCCACCCATTATGTGTGTGAGCCTATGACTAGTATAGGGACCCCCACCCCATTATGTGTGTGAGCCTATGGCTAGTATAGGGACCCCCACCCCATTATGTGTGTGAGCCTATGGCCAGTATAGGGACCCCCACCCCATTATATCTGTGTGAGCCTATGACCAGTATAGGGACCCCCACCCCATTATATGTGTGAGCCTATGACCAGTATAGGGACCCCCACCCCATTATATGTGTGAGCCTATGACTAGTATAGGGACCCCCACCCCATTATGTGTGTGAGCCTATGGCTAGTATAGGGACCCCCACCCCATTATGTGTGTGAGCCTATGGCTAGTATAGGGACCCCACTCCATTATATGTGTGAGCCTATGACTAGTATAGGGACCCCCACCCCATTATGTGTGTGAGCCTATGACTAGTATAGGGACCCCTACCCCATTATGTGTGTGAGCCTATGGCTAGTATAGGGACCCCACTCCATTATATGTGTGAGCCTATGACTAGTATAGGGACCCCCACCCCATTATGTGTGTGAGCCTATGATTAGTATAGGGACCCCCACCCCATTATATGTGTGAGCCTATGACTAGTATAGGGACCCCCACCCCATTATGTGTGTGAGCCTATGGCTAGTATAGGGACCCCCACCCCATTATGTGTGTGAGCCTATGACCAGTATAGGGACCCCCACCCCATTATATCTGTAAGCCTATGACTAGTATAGGGATCCCCACCCCATTATGTGTGTGAGCCTATGACTAGTATAGGGACCCCCACCCCATTATATGTGTGAGCCTATGACTAGTATAGGGACCCCCACCCCATTATATGTGTGAGCCTATGACCAGTATAGGGACCCCCACCCATTATGTGTGTGAGCCTATGATTAGTATAGGGATCCCCACCCCATTATGTGTGTGAGCCTATGACTAGTATAGGGACCCCCACCCCATTATATGTGTGAGTCTATGACTAGTATAGGGACCCCCACCCCATTATATGTGTGAGCCTATGACTAGTATAGGGACCCCCACCCCATTATATGTGTGAGCCTATGACTAGTATAGGGACCCCCACCCCATTATGTGTGTGAGCCTATGATTAGTATAGGGATCCCCACCCCATTATGTGTGTGAGCCTATGACTAGTATAGGGACCCCCACCCCATTATGTGTGTGAGCCTATGACTAGTATAGCGACCCCCACCCATTATGTGTGTGAGCCTATGGCTAGTATAGGGACCCCCACCCCATTATGTGTGTGAGTCTATGGCTAGTATAGGGACCCCCACCCATTATGTGTGCGAGCCTATGACTAGTATAGGGACCCCCACCCCATTATGTGTGTGAGTCTATGACCAGTACAGGGCCCCCCACCCCATTATGTGTGTGAGCCTATGACTAGAATAGGGACCCCCACCCCATTATGTGTGTGAGCCTATGGCTAGTATAGGGACCCCCACCCCATTATGTGTGTGAGCCTATGGCTAGTATAGGGACCCCCACCCCATTATGTGTGTGAGCCTATGACTAGTATAGGGACCCCCACCCCATTATGTGTGTGAGCCTATGGCTAGTATAGGGACCCCCACCCCATTATGTGTGTGAGTCTATGACTAGTATAGCGACCCCCACCCATTATATGTGTTGAGCCTATGGCTAGTATATGGACCCCCAACCCATTATCTGTGTGTGAGCCTATGGCTAATATAAGGACCCCCACCCTATTATGTGTGTGAGCCTATGGCTAGTATAGGGACCCCCACCCCATTATGTGTGTGAGCCTATGGCTAGTATAGGGACCCCCACCCCATTATCTGTGTGTGAGCCTATGGCTAGTATAAGGACCGCCACCCTATTATGTGTGTGAGCCTATGGCTAGTATATGGACCCCCACCCCATTATCTGTGTGTGAGCCTATGGCTAGTATAGGGACCCCCACCCCATTATATGTGTGTGAGCCTATGGCTAGTATAGGGACCCCACCCCATTATGTGTGTTTGAGTCTATGACTAGTATAGGGACCCCCTCCCCATTATGTATGTTAGCTTATGGCTAGTATAGGGCCCCCTTACCCCATTATATGTGTTTGAGCCTATGACTAGTATAGGGCCCCCACCCCATTATGTGTGTGTGTCTATGACTAGTATAGGGACCCCCACCCCATTATGTGTGTGAGCCTATGGCTAGTATAGGGACCCCACCCCATTATGTGTGTTTGAGTCTATGACTAGTATAGGGACCCCTCCCCATTATGTATGTGAGCTTATGGCTAGTATAGGGACCCCCCACCCCATTATATGTGTTTGAGCCTATGACTAGTATAGGGCCCCCACCCCATTATGTGTGTGAGTCTATGACTAGTATAGGGACCCCCACCCCATTATGTGTGTGAGCCTATGGCTAGTATAGGGACCCCACCCCATTATGTGTGTGAGTCTATGACTAGTATAGGGACCCCCACCCCATTATGTGTGTGAGCCTATGGCTAGTATAGGGACCCCACCCCATTATGTGTGTTTGAGTCTATGACTAGTATAGGGACCCCTCCCCATTATGTATGTGAGCTTATGGCTAGTATAGGGACCCCCCACCCCATTATATGTGTTTGAGCCTATGACTAGTATAGGGCCCCCACCCCATTATGTGTGTGAGCCTATGGCTAGTATAGGGACCCCCACCCCATTATGTGTGTGAGCCTATGGCTAGTATAGGGACCCCACCCCAATATATGTGTGAGCCTATGGCTAGTATAGGGACCCCACCCCAATATATGTGTGAGCCTATGGCTAGTATAGGGACCCCCACCCCATTATGTGTGTGAGCCTATGGCTAGTATAGGGACCCCCACCCCATTATGTGTGTGAGCCTATGACTAGTATAGGGACCCCCACCCCATTATGTGTGTGAGCCTATGGCCAGTATAGGAACCCCACCCCATTATGTGTGTGAGCCTATGGCTAGTATAGGGACCCCCCACCCCATTATATGTGTTTGAGCCTATGACTAGTATAGGGCCCCCACCCCATTATGTGTGTGAGCCTATGGCCAGTATAGGGACCCCACCCCATTATGTGTGTATCAGCCTATGGCTAGTATAGGGACCCCCACCCCATTATGTGTGTGAGCCTATGGCTAGTATAGGGCCCCCCACCCCATTATGTGTGTATCAGCCTATGGCTAGTATAGGGACCCCCACCCCATTATGTGTGTGAGCCTATGGCTGGGGGTCTGGTTCTCGCTTCTTATCACATTTCTCTCCCTGTGCTGATATAATTGGATAATGACGCTGATATAATTAACGGGCGCCGATAATTAGAGAAGAGCTGCCGGATAATGACATTATAGGGGATGAGACCTGCCGCTCTTCTGATAATACCGCGCTGTGCTGTAAGAGTATCGCCATCATACGTGACGCAAATATCATCACATGTACAATGTAGAAGGCAAACTCATGGGCAAGCTGCAAATACTCAGAGCGGTGACCTCACCTGTTCTTATCTGTTTGTTACAATGTATCAGTCTGGAATCTAAGAGGTTGAGCTCACAGAGCATTGTCTAGACTGGATACAACTGCAGCAAATCCTCAGCTGTGAGCCGGACGAGTCAGCGAGCAGAGATCCTGCAAATTGTGACAAATAGAAACATTAGAGGTTCGAGTTTGTCTCACTTTACTATAACGAGATTTCATGTACCTAGGAAAGCTGGGTGACGACCAATATACCTTTAAGAATCCTGTATGGGGTTCACCCAGTTCTCCCAGACTCCTGAAGAACATAGCAGTAAAGGATATATTGCTTCATAATTAGGGAGGTCAGGGATCAAGGAAAGCTGTAATGATGGGTATTGATTGTCACCCAGCTTTCCCAGGCTCCTGAAGAACATATCGGCCCAGTTATAGTGTAAAAGGAAAATGTTTGTTATATCTGAAGAAGAAGCTCAGAGGAAAGCTTCGAAACGTCATATTCTGTCATCATTATGAGTTAGCCATTAAAAAAGGTATCACCTACTGAAGACTTGCAAAGTTTTTTTTGTTTTTACAGTTATAGTGTAACATAGTAGCGAAGGATTTATTACTTCACATTGCAGAGGTCAAGGAGAGCTAGGTGAGAACTGCCATGAACACTGTAATGACGAATATGAGTTGTTACTCAGCTTTCCCAGGCTCCTGAAAAAACATGTCTGCACAGCTATCATAGCGTATCATAGAAGTAAAGAAAGTACCGCTCCATATTTAGATAATTCAAAGAAGGTTGTGTGGAGATCCATATGACTAGTGCTAGGATTCCAAATTTGATTTCACCCAGCTTTCCCAGACTCCTGAAGAGAATATGTATTCAGTTATAGAGCAGTGAAAGATGTTTCAGGTAATTCAAGGGGTTAAGGAAAATTGGGTGATCTATGTGACTTCAGTAATGGTGGGTATTGTGTGTTATTCAGCTTTCCTAGTCTCCTGAAGAACATGTCTGCCCAGATATAGAGTTAATTAGGTAATGCAGGGATCAAGGAAAGCTGGGTGAAGATTATGACTACCATTAGTGCTTCCTCATGGATTTTACCCAACTTTCCCAGACTCCTGCAGAACATATTTTCCCAGCTATAGAGTATCACAGTAGTGTATATATATATACTAGCTGGTACCCGCGACTTGGTCTGCGGTGATTGTAGCAGTGGGTATATACAGGCGCGGGTAAGGTTTTCGTACTCTGTATAAGGTATGGGATATGAAATGTAACTTTGTATCTTGTTTTTGCTGTAATTCAGAGAATACGTGAGACTTTTGTGTTGCAGTTACTTTGTATTTGAGCTGCTATATATACGGTGTTGTGAGAAACTTTACATAGTGACTTTGGGACAGAAGTATTTGAAGTTAACCCTTTCCCGCTGATGGCATTTTTTGATTTTGGTTTTTCATTTTTGACTCCCCTCCTTCTAAACACCATAACTTTTTTATTTCTCCGCTCCCCGAGTCATATGAGGTCTTAATTTTTCTTGGGACAAATTTTTCTTCATGATGCCACCATTATTTATTCTATATAATGTACTGGGAAGCAGGGAAAAAATTCTGAATGGGGTGGATTTGACAAAAAAATGCATTTCTGCGACTTTCTTAGGGGCTTTGGTTTTACGGCGTTCACTGTGCAACCGAAATGACATGTCCCTTGTATTCTGTGTTTCGTTACGATTTCGGGGATACCAAATTTATATGGTTTTATTTACATTTTGACCCCTTAAAAAAATCCAAAACTGTGTTAAAACATTTTTTTTTTTGAAAAGTCGTCATATTCCGACAGCCGTAACTTTTTTATACATGCGTGTACGGGGATGTATAGGGCGTCTTTTTTTGCGGGACCGGGTGTACTTTTTAGTTCTACCATTTTCGGGAAATGTTATTGCTTTGATCACTTTTTATTCAAATTTTTATCAGAATCAAAAGAGTGAAAAAACGGCAGTTTGGCACTTTTGACCATTTTTCCCGCTACGGTGTTTACCGAACAGGAAAAATATTTGTATAACTTTGTAGAGCGGGTGATTTCGGACGCGGGGATACCTAACATGTATGTGCTTCACAGTTTTTAACTACTTTTATATGTGTTCTAGGGAAAGGGGGGTGATTTGAATTTTTAATCCTTTTTATTTGTTTTTATATGTTTTTTACTTTTTTTTAAACTTTTTTTTTGCATTTATTAGACCGCCTAGGGGTATTGACATGGGTGGGGGGTGTCGCGGATTGTCAGAGCGGTGGGGGTCGGCAAACATGGCTGCTCCGGAGCGTTAAAGAGCGCCTCCTGGAGTATCGGTAAGGTGAGGGGCAAAGTGGTAAAGTATATGTATATGAGATTGTGTGGGGTTAGGGGCGAGGCTGTAGAGGGCAATAGGAATTTTGTGGCTTGCTATGGTCCAAAGTGTGTGAGATTGCAGAGATGGTGGTGTGAGTTTGGGTTTTGTGGGGTTCCTGGCACAAACGTATGTGCGCTGTTGTGACGAAAAGTAGCCTATTGCGCAATCGGGTGTATTAACTATGTTTGTGGAAAATGTCAGCCAAATCGGTGGAGCGGTTTTTCCGTGATTGAGGAACAAACATCCGAACATGCAAACATCCAAACACACAAACCCACAAACTCACAAACTTTCACATTTATAATATTAATAGGATTACTCCATAATCAGGTAACTCAGGAGTCCAGGAAAGTTGGTTTGCCTGTCACCCAGCTTTTCCGGGGACAGATATAGAATGAAAAGCTTCCTAGATAAGGTATTCTACTCACTGAGGATTATTTTGGATTCCTGGACCCCAGAACATCATTTAGTGGTATTGACTATCACCCCCCGTCGCCTCTTTACGTGTCGCCCCCGGCTGGAGGATGATGGATCTTCCGCCCGTTTCCCTCCTGTATACTCGCACGGTCCTGACATGAATCAGCGCTCGCCTGTGGCCACATCCAATGTATCACCGTGACACGGTGTAATAAAGTGGCGCTTCTCCGCAGTATAATGTTATCGTCACGATGACTTCGCCGCCTCCCCCCCAGGTGAAGGGAGATAAACAGATTAGGAAATGTCACCGGAAGCGACACGTTAATGGAGAGGAGCGTCCGTGTATTATCCGCACTCATGTATCAAGCGCTGTACGACGGAATAATGGCGCAAAGGTCAGGTTAAATGTCACGCCGGTGGAAAACACATGACTATACAGAGCGCTAGAAATAATGTGCACTAGGCTTATCTTACACCATCTCTGTGATGTGCACCAGTGATCTACATGACATATTGTAGGATATTAAACACCGCACTATGTGGTATTGGGATATGGCGTTATCTTCTTGACCCTCCAGTCACCTTCTCCTTGAGTACAAGTGTTCACAAATGTCGCTCCGTACCATGAAATACAATAAAAGGAGAGGGAGGAGGGAGATGTAGCTGCAGCTTCTCTCTCTGTCTCTGAGAGTCCGCGCTGTGAGAGGGGAGAGGGAGCTGCTGTGTTAGCTGATTGGTTCTATGACATCACACTGACACTATATGTACCATCCCCCTCCGTGGTCAACCCCTATAGCTATGACCCCTCAACCGTGGACAGACTGTGGGCTCTGGGGGCCAGGAGCATGACGAGCAGAGGTCAATGAATTGGATCATATGAGATTGGTTGGTTACAAAATTATCATAGATCAGATTATTTTTTTGGGGGGGGGAGGGGCCAATCACCAGCCTTCACTGAATCCCAAGGCCGCTGATGTCACCCAGAAGGCTTCAAGACTAAAGATTTCTGCAGAGTGGCGAGCATTGCAAATATTCGTGAAACAAATCTTGTGAGGTTCACCCGTCTCTAATAAAGAGATGACGCTAGTCAAGACCATGGATGATGTCATATGATGACATCACACGCCAATATGGAGATCAATGAAATATATATAAGCTTACTGTATGCAGACCATAAGAATTCTAGAAATAATCATCCGATTCAGGAACGCCAATTACACGCCCGGATCTCCAGCCAGAATATGAGGCTCCCAATCTCCACAAAATCTGATTAACCTTCTGTGTACATTGTAGCAATGAATCCCGAGCGGCCATAAATATTTCACCCCTCACCCGAAATATATATCACCCCGCATTCTGCAGCCGCCCCTTGTAATGAGAACACAACATGGAAGGAATGCAATTACTGATAGAAACTCCCACACTGAGAATATTCACAGCGGATACCGTCAGCGAGAGCGCGACAAATGTCATGTGACCAACACAACAATATATCTATACCTGTGACTATAACCTATATACATATAATTATATACAGGAGATACCCAGGTCTATCTATCTATCTCCTATCTATCTATCTATCTATCTATCTATCTCCTATCTATCTATCTATCTATCTATCTATCTATCTATCTCCTATCTATCTATCTATCTATCTATCTATCTATCTCCTATCTATCTATCTATCTATCTATCTATCTATCTATCTATCTCCTATCTATCTATCTATCTATCTATCTATCTATCTATCTCCTATCTATCTATCTATCTATCTATCTCCTATCTATCTATCTATCTATCTATCTATCTATCTATCTATCTCCTATCTATCTATCTATCTATCTATCTATCTATCTATCTATCTCCTATCTATCTATCTCCTATCTATCTATCTATCTATCTATCTATCTATCTCCTATCTATCTATCTCCTATCTATCTATCTATCTATCTATCTATCTCCTATCTATCTATCTATCTATCTATCTATCTCCTATCTATCTATCTATCTATCTATCTATCTATCTATCTATCTCCTATCTATCTATCTATCTATCTATCTATCTATCTCCTATCTATCTATCTCCTATCTATCTATCTATCTATCTATCTATCTATCTCCTATCTATCTATCTATCTAATCTATCTATCTCCTATCTATCTATCTATCTATCTATCTATCTACCTATCTATTATCTATCTATCTATCTCCTATCTATCTATCTATCTATCTATCTATCTCCTATCTATCTATCTATCTATCTATCTATCTATCTCCTATCTATCTATCTATCTATCTATCTATCTATCTATCTATCTCCTATCTATCTATCTCCTATCTATCTATCTTATCTATCTATCTATCCTATCTATCTATCTATCTATCTATCTATCTATCTATCTCTATCTATCTATCTATCTATCTATCTATCTCCTATCTATCTATCTATCTATCTATCTCCTATCTATCTATCTATCTATCTATCTATCTATCATCTATCTATCTATCTATCTATCTATCTCCTATCTATCTATCTATCTATCTATCTCCTATCTATCTATCTATCTATCTATCTATCTATCTATCTCCTATCTATCTATCTATCTATCTATCTCCTATCTATCTATCTATCTATCTATCTATCTCTCTCCTATCTATCTATCTATCTATCTATCTCCTATCTATCTATCTATCTATCTATCTATCTATCTATCTATCGTCTCCTATCTATCTATCTATCTATCTATCTCCTATCTATCTATCTATCTATCTATCTCCTATCTATCTATCTATCTATCTATCTATCTCATCTATCTATTCTATCTATCTATCTATCTATCTATCTCCTATCTATCTATCTATCTATCTATCTATCTCCTATCTATCTATCTATCTATCTCCTATCTATCTTATCTATCTATCTATCTATCTATCTCCTATCTATCTATCTATCTATCTATCTATCTCCTATCTATCTATCTATCTATCTCCTATCTATCTATCTATCTATCTATCTATCTATCTCCTATCTATCTATCTATCTATCTATCTATCTATCTATCTATCTCCTATCTATCTATCTCCTATCTATCTATCTATCTATCTATCTCCTATCTATCCTATCTATCTATCTATCTATCTATCTATC
>NC_134266.1:277467969-277532969 GCF_031893055.1 Leptodactylus fuscus | reverse complement strand
ATCTATCTATCTATCTATCTCCTATCTATCTATCTATCTATCTATCTCCTATCTATCTATCTATCTATCTATCTATCTATCTATCTCCTATCTATCTATCTATCTATCTATCTATCTATCTATCTCCTATCTATCTATCTCCTATCTATCTATCTATCTATCTATCTATCTATCTATCTATCTATCTCCTATCTATCTATCTATCTATCTATCTCCTATCTATCTATCTCCTATCTATCTATCATCTATCTCCTATCTATCTATCTATCTATCTATCTCCTATCTATCTATCTATCTATCTATCTATCTATCTCCTATCTATCTATCTATCTATCTATCTATCTATCTATCTATCTCCTATCTATCTATCTATCTATCTATCTATCTATCTCCTATCTATCTATCTATCTATCTATCTATCTCCTATCTATCTATCTATCTATCTATCTATCTCCTATCTATCTATCTATCTATCTATCTATCTATCTATCTCCTATCTATCTATCTATCTATCTCCTATCTATCTATCTATCTATCTATCTATCTATCTCCTATCTATCTATCTATCTATCTCCTATCTATCTATCTCCTATCTATCTATCT
This sequence comes from Leptodactylus fuscus, assembly GCF_031893055.1. Lineage (NCBI taxonomy): Eukaryota > Metazoa > Chordata > Amphibia > Anura > Leptodactylidae > Leptodactylus > Leptodactylus fuscus. Next base: position 277,532,366 of record NC_134266.1, on the reverse strand, counting down.
ATCTATCTATCTATCTATCTCCTATCTATCTATCTCCTATCTATCTATCATCTATCTATCTATCTATCTATCTATCTCCTATCTATCTATCTATCTATCTATCTATCTATCTATCTATCTCCTATCTATCTATCTATCTATCTATCTCTCTCCTATCTATCTATCTATCTATCTATCTATCTCCTATCTATCTATCTATCTCCTATCTATCTATCTATCTATCTATCTATCTCCTATCTATCTATCTATCTATCTATCTATCTATCTATCTATCTCCTATCTATCTATCTATCTATCTATCTATCTCCTATCTATCTATCTATCTATCTCCTATCTATCTATCTATCTATCTATCTATCTCCTATCTATCTATCTATCTATCTATCTCCTATCTATCTATCTATCTATCTATCTATCTCCTATCTATCTATCTATCTATCTATCTATCTATCTCCTATCTATCTATCTATCTATCTATCTATCTATCTCCTATCTATCTATCTATCTATCTATCTATCTCCTATCTATCTATCTATCTATCTATCACCTATCTATCTATCTATCTATCTATCTATCTATCTATCTATCTCCTATCTATCTATCTATCTATCTATCTATCTCCTATCTATCTATCTATCTATCTATCTATCTATCTATCTCCTATCTATCTATCTATCTATCTATCTCCTATCTATCTATCTATCTATCTATCTATCTCCTATCTATCTATCTATCTATCTATCTCCTATCTATCTATCTCCTATCTATCTATCATCTATCTATCTATCTATCTATCTATCTATCTATCTATGTCCTATCTATCTATCTATCTATCTATCTATCTATCTATCTCCTATCTATCTATCTATCTATCTATCTATCTATCTCCTATCTATCTATCTATCTATCTATCTATCTATCTATCTATCTCCTATCTATCTATCTATCTATCTCCTATCTATCTATCTATCTATCTATCTCTCTCCTATCTATCTATCTATCTATCTATCTATCTATCTCCTATCTATCTATCTATCTATCTATCTATCTATCTCCTATCTATCTATCTATCTATCTATCTATCTATCTCCTATCTATCTATCTATCTATCTATCTATCTATCTCCTATCTATCTATCTATCTATCTATCTATCTCCTATCTATCTATCTATCTATCTATCTATCTATCTATCTCCTATCTATCTATCTATCTATCTATCTCCTATCTATGTATCTATCTATCTATCTATCTATCTATCTATCTATCTCCTATCTATCTATCTATATATCTCCTATCTATCTATCTATCTATCTATCTATCTATCTCCTATCTATCTATCTATCTATCTATCTATCTATCTATCTCCTATCTATCTATCTATCTATCTATCTATCTATCTATCTCCTATCTATGTATCTATCTATCTATCTATCTATCTATCTATCTATCTATCTCCTATCTATCTATCTATATATCTCCTATCTATCTATCTATCTATCTATCTATCTCCTATCTATCTATCTATCTATCTATCTATCTATCATCTATCTATCTATCTATCTATCTATCTATCTCCTATCTATCTATCTATCTATCTCCTATCTATCTATCTATCTATCTATCTATCTATCTCCTATCTATCTATCTCTCTCCTATCTATCTATCTATCTATCTATCTATCTATCTCCTATCTATCTATCTATCTATCTATCTATCTATCTATCTCCTATCTATCTATCTATCTATCTATCTCCTATCTATCTATCTATCTCCTATCTATCTATCTATCTATCTATCTATCTATCTCCTATCTATCTATCTATCTATCTATCTATCTATCTATCTCTCTCCTATCTATCTATCTATCTATCTATCTATCTATCTCCAATCTATCTATCTATCTATCTATCTATCTCCTATCTATCTATCTATCTATCTATCTATCTATCTATCTCCTATCTATCTATCTATCTCCTATCTATCTATCTATCTATCTATCTATCTATCTCCTATCTATCTATCTATCTATCTATCTATCTCCTATCTATCTATCTATCTATCTATCTATCTATCTATCTATCTCCTATCTATCTATCTATCTATCTATCTCCTATCTATCTATCTATCTATCTCCTATCTATCTATCTATCTATCTATCTATCTCCTATCTATCTATCTATCTATCTATCTATCTCCTATCTATCTATCTATCTATCTATCTATCTATCTCCTATCTATCTATCTATCTATCTATCTATCTATCTCCTATCTATCTATCTATCTATCTATCTATCTATCTCTCTCCTATCTATCTATCTATCTATCTATCTATCTCCAATCTATCTATCTATCTATCTCCTATCTATCTATCTATCTATCTATCTATCTATCTATCTCCTATCTATCTATCTATCTATCTCCTATCTATCTATCTATCTATCTATCTATCTATCTCCTATCTATCTATCTATCTATCTATCTCCTATCTATCTATCTATCTATCTATCTATCTCCTATCTATCTATCTATCTATCTCCTATCTATCTATCTATCTATCTATCTATCTATCTATCTCCTATCTATCTATCTATCTATCTATCTATCTCCTATCTATCTATCTATCTATCTATCTATCTATCTATCTATCTCTCTCCTATCTATCTATCTATCTATCTATCTATCTATCTATCTCCTATCTATCTATCTATCTATCTATCTATCTATCTATCTCCTATCTATCTATCTATCTATCTCCTATCTATCTATCTATCTATCTATCTATCTATCTCCTATCTATCTATCTATCTATCTATCTATCATCTATCTATCTATCTATCTATCTATCTATCTATCTCCAATCTATCTATCTATCTATCTATCTATCTCCTATCTATCTATCTATCTATCTATCTCCTATCTATCTATCTATCTCCTATCTATCTATCTATCTATCTATCTCCTATCTATCTATCTATCTATCTATCTATCTATCTATCTCCTATCTATCTATCTATCTATCTATCTATCTATCTATCTATCTCCTATCTATCTATCTATCTATCTATCTATCTCCTATCTATCTATCTATCTATCTCCTATCTATCTATCTATCTATCTATCTATCTATCTATCTCCTATCTATCTATCTATCTATCTATCTATCTATCTATCTATCTCCTATCTATCTATCTATCTATCTATCTATCTCCTATCTATCTATCTATCTATCTATCTATCTATCTATCTCCTATCTATCTATCTATCTATCTATCTATCTCTCTCCTATCTATCTATCTATCTATCTATCTATCTATCTATCTCCAATCTATCTATCTATCTATCTATCTATCTATCTCCTATCTATCTATCTATCTATCTATCTATCTATCTATCTATCTATCTATCTCCTATCTATCTATCTATCTATCTCCTATCTATCTATCTATCTATCTATCTCCTATCTATCTATCTATCTATCTATCTATCTATCTATCTATCTCCTATCTATCTATCTATCTATCTATCTATCTATCTATCTCCTATCTATCTATCTATCTATCTATCTATCTCCTATCTATCTATCTATCTATCTATCTATCTATCTCCTATCTATCTATCTATCTATCTCCAATCTATCTATCTATCTATCTATCTATCTCCTATCTCCTATCTATCTATCTATCTATCTCTCTCCTATCTATCTATCTATCTATCTATCTATCTATCTATCTATCTATCTCCTATCTATCTATCTATCTATCTATCTATCTCCTATCTATCTATCTATCTATCTATCTCCTATCTATCTATCTATCTATCTATCTATCTATCTATCTATCTATCTCCTATCTATCTATCTATCTATCTATCATCTATCTATCTATCTATCTATCTATCTATCTCCTATCTATCTATCTATCTATCTATCTATCTATCTATCTATGTATCTATGTCCTATCTATCTATCTATCTATCTCCTATCTATCTATCTATCTATCTATCTATCTATCTATCTCCTATCTATCTATCTCCTATCTATCTATCTATCTATCTATCTATCTATCTATCTATCTATCTATCTATCTCCTATCTATCTATCTATCTATCTATCTATCTATCTATCTCCTATCTATCTATCTATCTATCTATCTATCTATCTATCTCCTATCTATCTATCTATCTATCTATCTATCTCCTATCTATCTATCTATCTATCTCCTATCTATCTATCTATCTATCTATCTATCTATCTATCTATCTATCTATGGCATCCTGCAGCAGTGACCCCCTATGCCAGCTTCTTCCTGGCAGAGCAGTAGGGATCGATAGTCATCACCTGGCGGTACAATCTTCGCTCCACTAATTAGTAATTCCTCAAGTGCTGAATAAGAATTAGAGATGACTGATTAACCCCTGAGCTCCTGGATGACATCACACAATGCTGTAGATACAACCATCCCGCTTCTCTCAGTCCAATGATGCGCCCAGTGATATAACTAAAGTCTTGTGGCCCCGATGCAATCTCTTGTCCGGGGCCTCATCCAGTGGGTTCTTGTTAGTGATGGTTACAGGTGCGGAGGAGTTTATTCGTCCTTAGTGTGGTCGGGGGAATCTGTGGGTTTCCTTGGTTTATGGGCCAGATGGAAGCTGCAATCTCCATACTGATACCAGTGCTTATGGGACCCCTAAGGCTCCTGGGCCCCAATGTGACTGCACCCTCTGCAACCCTGATCCCCCCCCCCCCCCCCCCCCTGTGCTGCACTGACACCACATGGGCGCTCGGCTCTGCCATGTTATCTCCTGTGCTGACCCTCACCTGCCCTGTGATTTACCGGCTGTCGCCAGGGACCCTCCACAAGATCAATGACACTATTCCCCGGCGAGCCATCTCTGTGCCGGCGACATCGACACTCGTCCGGGGCCAACAACTTACTACATGAGCCAAAAAGAGCAAAATGTGAGCAAAGAAAGATCTGTCACTACCGGAAACACCAGCTCAGTCCACCTATGTGTCCTATATATAACCTATGTGTCCTATATAGAACCTACTGTATATGTCCTATACATAACCTATGTGTCCTATATATAACCTATATGTCCTATATATAACCTATGTGTCCTATATATAACCTATGTGTCCTATATATAACCTATGTGTCCTATATATAACCTATGTGTCCTATATATAACCTATATGTCCTATATAGAACCTACTGTATATGTCCTATACATAACCTATGTGTCCTATATATAACCTATATGTCCTATATATAACCTATATGTCCTATATATAACCTATGTGTCCTATATATAACCTATGTGTCCTATATATAACCTATATGTCCTATACATACTGTGCACTTCTCCTGTCCTGTATATATGGACAGTGCACAGTACCACTTCTCTTATCCTGTATATATGGGCAATGCACAGTACCACTTCTCTTGTCCTGTATATATGGGCAGTGCACAGTACCACTTCTCTTATACTGTATATATGGCCAGTGCACAGTACCACTTCTTTTGTCCTGTATATATGGACAGTGCACAGTATCACTTCTTTTGTCCTGTATATATGGGCAGTGCACAGTACCACTTCTCTTATACTGTATATATGGCCAGTGCACAGTATCACTTCTTTTGTCCTGTATATATGGACAGTGCACAGTACCACTTCTCTTCTCCTGTATATATGGGCAGTGCACAGTACCACTTCTCCTGTCCTGTATATATGGACAGTGCACAGTACCACTTCTCTTATCCTGTATATATGGACAGTGCACAGTACCACTTCTCTTGTCCTGTATATATGGACAGTGCACAGTATCACTTCTTTTGTCCTGTATATATGGACAGTGCACAGTACCACTTCTCTTCTCCTGTATATATGGACAGTGCACAGTACCACTTCTCTTGTCCTGTATATATGGACAGTGCACAGTATCACTTCTTTTGTCCTGTATATATGGACAGTGCACAGTATCACTTCTTTTCTCCTGTATATATGGACACTGCACAGTACCACTTCTCTTATCCTGTATATATAGACAGTGCACAGTACCACTTCTCTTGTCCTGTATATATGGACAGTGCACAGTACCACTTCTCTTGTCCTGTATATATAGACAGTGCACAGTACAACTTCTCTTGTCCTGTATATATGGGCAGTGCACAGTACCACTTCTCTTGTCCTGTATATATGGACAGTGCACAGTATTACTTCTCTTGTCCTGTATATATGTATGGACAGTGCACAGTACCACTTCTATTCTCCTGTATATATGGGCAGTGCACAGTACCACTTCTCTTGTCCTGTATATATGGACAGTGTACAGTACTACTTCTCTTGTCCTGTATATATGGACAGTGCACAGTACCACATCTCTTATCTTGCATATATATGTACAGTGCACAGTACCACTTCTCATGTCTTGTATATATGGACAGTGCACAGTACCACTTCTCTTCTCCTGTATATATGGGCAGTGCACAGTACCACTTCTCCTGTCCTGTATATATGGACAGTGCACAGTACCACTTCTCCTGTCCTGTATATATGGACAGTGCACAGTACCACTTCTCTTGTCCTGTATATATAGACAGTGCACAGTACCACTTCTCATGTCCTGTATATATGGACAGTGCACAGTACCACTTCTCATGTCTTGTATATATGGACAGTGCACAGTACAACTTCTCTTGTCCTGTATATATGGACAGTGCACAGTACCACTTCTCCTATCCTGTATATATGGACAGTGCACAGTACCACTTCTCTTCTCCTGTATATATGGACACTGCACAGTACCACTTCTCTTGTCCTGTATATATGGACAGTGCACAGTATCACTTCTCCTGTCCTGTATATATATGGACAGTACACAGTACCACTTCTCTTGTCCTGTATATATGGACAGTGCACAGTACTACTTCTCTTGTCCTGTATATATGGACAGTGCACAGTACCACTTCTCTTATCCTGTATATATGGACAGTGCACAGTACCACTTCTCTTATCCTGTATATATGGACAGTGCACAGTACCACTTCTCTTCTCCTGTATATATGGACAGTGCACAGTACCACTTCTCTTATCCTGTATATATGGACAGTGCACAGTACCACTTCTCTTGTCCTGTATATATGGGCAGTGCACAGTACCACTTCTCTATCCTGTATATATGGACAGTGCACAGTACCACTTCTCTTATCCTGTATATATGGACAGTGCACAGTACCACTTCTCTTCTCCTGTATATATGGGCAGTGCACAGTACCACTTCTCTATCCTGTATATATGGACAGTGCACAGTACCACTTCTCTTGTCCTGTATATATGGACAGTGCACAGTACCACTTCTCTTATCCTGTATATATGGACAGTGCACAGTACCACTTCTCTTGTCCTGTATATATGGACAGTGCACAGTACCACTTCTCTTATCCTGTATATATGGACAGTGCACAGTACCACTTCTCTTCTCCTGTATATATGGGCAGTGCACAGTACCACTTCTCTATCCTGTATATATGGACAGTGCACAGTACCACTTCTCTTGTCCTGTATATATGGACAGTGCACAGTACCACTTCTCTTCTCCTGTATATATGGGCAGTGCACAGTACCACTTCTCTTATCCTGTATATATGGACAGTGCACAGTACCACTTCTCTTCTCCTGTATATATGGGCAGTGCACAGTACCACTTCTCTAGTCCTGTATATATGGACAGTGCACAGTACCACTTCTCTTGTCCTGTATATATGGACAGTGCACAGTACCACTTCTCTTCTCCTGTATATATGGACAGTGCACAGTACCACTTCTCTTATCCTGTATATATGGACAGTGCACAGTACCACTTCTCTTATCCTGTATATATGGACAGTGCACAGTACCACTTCTCTTCTCCTGTATATATGGGCAGTGCACAGTACCACTTCTCTAGTCCTGTATATATGGACAGTGCACAGTACCACTTCTCTATCCTGTATATATGGACAGTACACAGTACCACTTCTCTTGTCCTGTATATATGGACAGTGCACAGTACCACTTCTCTTATCCTGTATATATGGACAGTACACAGTGCCACTTCTCTTGTCCTGTATATATGGACAGTGCACAGTACCACTTCTCCTGTCCTGTATATATGGACAGTGCACAGTACCACTTCTCTTGTTCTGTATATATGAACAGTGCACAGTACCACTTCTCTTCTCCTGTATATATGGACAGTGCACAGTACCACTTCTCCTGTCCTGTATATATGGACAGTGCACAGTACCACTTCTCTTCTCTTGTATATATGGACAGTGCACAGTACCACTTCTCTTGTCCTGTATATATGGACAGTGCACAGTATCACTTCTTTTGTCCTGTATATATGGACAGTGCACAGTACCACTTCTCTTATACTGTATATATGGACAGTGCACAGTACCACTTCTCTTATCCTGTATATATAGACAGTGCACAGTACCACTTCTCTTATACTGTATATATGGACAGTGCACAGTACCACTTCTCTTCTCCTGTATATATGGGCAGTGCACAGTACCACTTCTCTAGTCCTGTATATATGGACAGTGCACAGTACCACTTCTCTTGTCCTGTATATATGGACAGTGCACAGTACCACTTCTCTTCTCCTGTATATATGGACAGTGCACAGTACCACTTCTCTTATCCTGTATATATGGACAGTGCACAGTACCACTTCTCTTATCCTGTATATATGGACAGTGCACAGTACCACTTCTCTTCTCCTGTATATATGGGCAGTGCACAGTACCACTTCTCTAGTCCTGTATATATGGACAGTGCACAGTACCACTTCTCTATCCTGTATATATGGACAGTACACAGTACCACTTCTCTTGTCCTGTATATATGGACAGTGCACAGTACCACTTCTCTATCCTGTATATATGGACAGTACACAGTACCACTTCTCTTGTCCTGTATATATGGACAGTGCACAGTACCACTTCTCTTGTCCTGTATATATGGACAGTGCACAGTACCACTTCTCTTGTTCTGTATATATGGACAGTGCACAGTACCACTTCTCTTCTCCTGTATATATGGACAGTGCACAGTACCACTTCTCTTGTCCTGTATATATGGACAGTGCACAGTACCACTTCTCTTGTTCTGTATATATGGACAGTGCACAGTACCACTTCTCTTCTCCTGTATATATGGACAGTGCACAGTATTACTTCTCTTGTCCTGTATATATGGACAGTGCACAGTACCACTTCTCCTGTCCTGTATATATGGACAGTGTGCACAGTACCACTTCTCTTCTCCTGTATATATGGACAGTGCACAGTACCACTTCTCTTATCCTGTATATATGGACAGTGCACAGTACCACTTCTCTTATCCTGTATATATGGACAGTGCACAGTACCACTTCTCTTCTCCTGTATATATGGGCAGTGCACAGTACCACTTCTCTAGTCCTGTATATATGGACAGTGCACAGTACCACTTCTCTATCCTGTATATATGGACAGTACACAGTACCACTTCTCTTGTCCTGTATATATGGACAGTGCACAGTACCACTTCTCTTATCCTGTATATATGGACAGTACACAGTACCACTTCTCTTGTCCTGTATATATGGACAGTGCACAGTACCACTTCTCTTGTCTGTATATATGGACAGTGCACAGTACCACTTCTCTTGTTCTGTATATATGGACAGTGCACAGTACCACTTCTCTTCTCCTGTATATATGGACAGTGCACAGTACCACTTCTCTTGTCCTGTATATATGGACAGTGCACAGTACCACTTCTCTTGTTCTGTATATATGGACAGTGCACAGTACCACTTCTCTTCTCCTGTATATATGGACAGTGCACAGTATTACTTCTCTTGTCCTGTATATATGGACAGTGCACAGTACCACTTCTCCTGTCCTGTATATATGGACAGTGCACAGTACCACTTCTCTTCTCCTGTATATATGGACAGTGCACAGTACCACTTCTCTTATCCTGTATATATGGACAGTGCACAGTACCACTTCTCTTGTCCTGTATATATGGACAGTGCACAGTACCACTTCTCTATCCTGTATATATGGGCAGTGCACAGTACCACTTCTCTAGTCCTGTATATATGGACAGTGCACAGTACCACTTCTCTTGTCCTGTATATATGGACAGTGCACAGTACCACTTCTCTATCCTGTATATATGGACAGTGCACAGTACCACTTCTCTATCCTGTATATATGGGCAGTGCACAGTACCACTTCTCTAGTCCTGTATATATGGACAGTGCACAGTACCACTTCTCTATCCTGTATATATGGGCAGTGCACAGTACCACTTCTCTTGTTCTGTATATATGGACAGTGCACAGTACCACTTCTCTATCCTGTATATATGGGCAGTGCACAGTACCACTTCTCTAGTCCTGTATATATGGACAGTGCACAGTACCACTTCTCTATCCTGTATATATGGGCAGTGCACAGTACCACTTCTCCTGTCCTGTATATATGGACAGTGCACAGTACCACTTCTCTTCTCCTGTATATATGGACAGTGCACAGTACCACTTCTCTTATCCTGTATATATGGACAGTGCACAGTACCACTTCTCTTGTCCTGTATATATGGACAGTGCACAGTACCACTTCTCTATCCTGTATATATGGGCAGTGCACAGTACCACTTCTCTAGTCCTGTATATATGGACAGTGCACAGTACCACTTCTCTTGTCCTGTATATATGGACAGTGCACAGTACACTTCTCTATCCTGTATATATGGGCAGTGCACAGTACCACTTCTCTAGTCCTGTATATATGGACAGTGCACAGTACCACTTCTCTATCCTGTATATATGGACAGTGCACAGTACCACTTCTCTATCCTGTATATATGGGCAGTGCACAGTACCACTTCTCTTGTCCTGTATATATGGACAGTGCACGGAGAAAATGAGATGATTGGCAGTGAATGGGTTAGCCCCGTGTATCTCTCCGTCTCTCAGGCTCACTCTCACTTTCTCTCACTTTCCTCCTGTTCCTCGCTGTATTACAGATGGAGATGGGCGAGTGTCCTGAGCTTTGTTTCGGGTTCTTTATTTGGTTTCAGGTTGAACAAGTTTAGTACAAACCAGACGTGGGATTATTGTGTCCTGAGGTCTCCTCGGACCCCGGTATAACAGGTGGAGGCCTGGGGGGGGGGAGGGGACATAATACTGACCACGTCCCCGCACCTTCCTTCACACCTATGTGGACCATGCACTGTATATACTGTATATACCTCCACCATTCCATACGTCGCAGCCTTTCCTGCCTTGTCAGTCTGTATGGTGCTGAACAGAGCGATGGAGGGGGAGGGGTGCAGAGAGTCACCTGAGGATAACGCAGATAATGTCTGTGCCTATCAGGGTGTAAGGAAAGCTGAGTGATCGCCCCTGTATTGTATTGATACCTTCAGTTCGCAGATTCCTCTCCTGACACATTTTGACTCCTGATTAACCCCTTCACGACTCCGCTCAGACCGAAATACTTTTCCAATAAGTTTCGGTAAGCGATGAATTAGAAAAAAAGAAACGCCACAAAGAAGCGAAACAATAAGTGATGGAACGTCCTCCGCCCGCCGCCGCCGCGCACCTATAATTACCAACGCACTTTCCGCAATAATCTTCCCGTTCCACAGGTGCTGCCATGGTATCATTGTGTTTCCATAGCAGCCACCATCCATTGTGTCTCCCCCCTTACCGCCCCCTATAGACCGTCACAGGCGCAACTTCAGAGCGCGCACAAGTCACCGCGCTTAACTCCTTCCAGGCTGGAAGAAATAGCACATTCCGAGACTTAAAGGGGGGCTCGGGCGACATGAGACAAGTCAGGGGGCAGGGCTCACACGGAGGGGGCGGGGTGATATTGGGAGATTCCAGCAGCTCAGCGTCAGGCGTGTGCGCTAAAGCTCCGGGGAAATCATCAAGGTGTCCGAAGATGGATGGCTCATGGAGGAACATAAATCTCTGACCGGGACTGAAGACGTTCCAGAGTCTCGCACCCTGATGACAAGACACGCCCATGATATCCAAAAAAATATAAACAATCCCTTTAAATTTGCAAAAAGTTCAGGAAACCAAAATGTACGCTGGAGGAATTAAAGGGATGAGCCCCTCCTATACGCCCTGCTAGAAAACGTGCCGCACCAATATGGGTTTACAGAATTCTGCTCCTCCTGGGCGTGGCCGTGTTACTCCAAGTCTCCGCCTCTTGATAACGTTGCCTGTACCATGGAGACTCATAGGCCTGCGCTGGAGCTGTGGACACCAAACGGTTGTCTCATTTCTTTATCACAACAGAAACCTAATTGCAAATGTATACACTCCCTTTAAATGAGCTTAATATGTTCTTATAAAGACTCTTTAAAAGGAATTGAAGGCGATGTCCGCTCTTAAAGGGATAGGTGCAGTCCACCATTATGAGCTGCTTCCACTCACCTGGACCTTTCTCTGTGCAGAGCGCCTGTTATTCTGGGTGTTACATTACACCGGTAGCCATTTATTTACCCCCTACACCCGTCCCTGGAGGATTTCAGATGTACCATCCCTTTAAGACGGCTGTAAGTCCCTGATAGAGTCTTCCGCGGCCGTGATTTATATTCTGTAAGTTCCTCTATAAGAAAACATGAAGCGTCGCCGGAGAAGACTTTTGATCACAGAAGAGATTAATTCATGGGGCGGATTTTATTCATCTCTGCGCCGGCGAATCATTCTTCATGTTATCAAACCCTGTGAAGGCGGCGGCGAGGGCGCGGAGTGCGGCGGGAGGCGGCTGAACGGGAATATGGAGGAGGTGGGGGAAACACGGGGCCTGAAAGGGTTAATTTCAAGGAGTTTTTGGAGATTACAATCTGTCGTGAAATGGAAAATGTTAATTATAACACCAGGGGGCGACACAAAGTATTACACGACATGAAGAGCACAGCAAGGAGGATTACAGTCGTAAGTTATCTATAGCCATGTAACAGCGCACCGTGTGGTCAGGAGAAGTATTACAGGAAATTCTTATCAGTGGTTATACTGTAATTGCATCACAGCACACCAGATGGTGAGGAGGGGTATTACAATTCAGAGTTACCAGTGCAGTGGTGTAACCAGTGGCACACCATGTGCTAAGGACTGAAAGTGCAATGAAAACTTATCAATGGCTTTAACTCAATAGCACACCATGTGGTCCAGCGTGGTATTACGGTCTTATTAAATGTTACCTCCAACCAACAGCCCACCATGTGTTTGAATACGGTACTGCAAATTAACCTAATCCATACTAGTAATACTAATAACAATCCAGTCCAGACTAATATTGTAACAGCGCAACAACATAACAGCGCCCCACGTGGTTAGGAGAAGTAATGCTGAAAATTCTTATTAGTGGTTATACTGTAATAGCATCACAGCACACCATGTGGTCAGGAGGGGTATTACAATTTGAACTTACCAGTGGCTTTATCAACACAACAGCACACCATGTGGTAAGGAGAGGTATTACAATTGAAATGTATGAATGGTTGTATTCACCCAGCATTGCTATATACCACATATATATATATGGTAAGGACTAAAATTGCAATGTGAACTCATTAATAGTTTTAAATCAACAGCACACCGTGTGGTCTGGAGTGGTATTACAATTTTCTCTCAACATCACACTATGTGCTTGCTCATGGTACTGCAAGGAAAACTGATCAAGAAAGTCCAGATTAATAGTGTAAGTAAAATTTGTCACACGTTAATTCCACGTAGCAGCACACCATGTGGTCAGGAGAGGTATTACAATTGAAATGTATCAATGGTTGTATTCACCCAGCGTTGCAGTATACCAAGTGGCAAGGGGGATATTATGAGTTCAATTTTATCAGTGGTTTTATCCACACAACAGCACACCATGTGGTCGGAAGTGGTATTACAATGCAACCATGTCAATACAAGCATGTCAATCACTCAATGGCACACCATGTGGTCAGGAGTGGTATTACAATACAAACATGTCAATCACTCAATGACACACCATGTGGTCAGGAGTGGTATTACAATACAAACATGTCAATCACTCAATGACACACCATGTGGTCAGGAGTGGTATTAAAATACAAACATGTCAATTACTCAATGGCACACCATGTGGACAGGAGTGATATTACAGTGCAAACTTATCAACAGGTTTATCCACACAACAGCACACCATGTGGCCAGGAGAGGTATTACAATTAAATCTGACCATTTCTTGAAGCCCCATCCTGGCAGGGAGCGCTATGCCTAGGCTTATCTGTAGTGACGTCCCCAGACATTAGGACCTCTGATCCCGGCTATGTGACTATTATATATTCCCTGTATATCGTCTATGTGTTGGGATGTCTCGGACGCCCCTTTTAATCAATGTTTCCTGCTATCCCTGAGATTAATCTGTGCCCCCTTCTGACACCATTAAACATACTCCTTGGTACAGTGCGGTTGGCGAGCCTCTCATCTGCGGTGCCCGCGCTGTTATTACTTCTCTATCTGTCTGATCTATGACTTTAATAATGTTTTTAATCAGATGTTTCCGGCGGCCGCACAAGTCACCTTATTATTAATCTGCTATTAATCAGTCTGGGAAGTTTTGGGGAAGTGACCGGTGAATGTGCGGATGACCGCGACGGCTGACGCCAGGACGCCCGGGTCACAAGTCTATGACAAGCGCCAATATATAGGAGGAAACTCCCAAGTTACAGGAGGCGACATCGCCATGTCCGGTCCTAGCCTTGCGATCCTGGGACTGTGAGCCTGGAGTCTAAGTACCCCGAACAAGGCGGAGTGGCATGTAGGGTCCGCCGGGCACCCAGACCCCTGGCACATGGCGTAGGTACCCCCTAACCTGGACTCCTCTAGTGCTGCACCTCACTGCCAGTGCCCTATTAGTTTACCGCCCCTTAGTAGGCCATTTTGGGGTACATCTGCACATATTCGATCCTTTCACAATTTCCTGTGACCCGATCCTGTATTTTCTCTTGTCAGTTCCCACTGGATACATGACACGCTGCCGGCCCATCATCCTGATACAATGTAATAACATGGGCCATATAGAAATCAATATCCCCCGCCCGTCATATATCCACCATGACCATAATATCCAGTGTGGACAGTGGAACCTGCCGACAGTCCCATCCCCCGCCCCGGCTCGGAGTATATATTCTCTATCCTGCTGCACCAGATCCTCCGAACCGCCACGACTTTTGCAAATGACTTTATTACCTCCAATTACAATCCTGGCCGGCAGTGACAGACCGCACCGAGTCCACAGGGGAAACTCCTATATACTCCTATATACTCCTTATGTCCTATAATTCTATGTGATATGTTACGTTATATCCACAATAGCCCCTGATAGTGTGAAAGCCATCCATGTCTGGCACATCTATGGTTGGTACATGTATGGCTGTTATACAGTCCTATGAAAAAGTTTGGGCACCCCTATTAATCTTAATCATTTTTAGTTCTAAATATTTTGGTGTTTGCAGCAGCCATTTCAGTTTGATATATCTAATAACTGATGGACACAGTAATATTTCAGGATTGAAATGAGGTTTATTGTACTAACAGAAAATGTGCAATATGCATTAAACCAAAATTTGACCGGTGCAAAAGTATGGGCACCTCAACAGAAAAGTGACATTAATATTTAGTAGATCCTCCTTTTGCAAAGATAACAGCCTCTAGTCGCTTCCTGTAGCTTTTAATCAGTTCCTGGATCCTGGATAAAGGTATTTTGGACAAACAATTCAAGTTCAGTTAAGTTAGATGGTCGCCGAGCATGGACAGCCCGCTTCAAATCATCCCACAGATGTTCAATGATATTCAGGTCTGGGGACTGGGATGGCCATTCCAGAACATTGTAATTGTTCCTCTGCATGAATGCCTGAGGATTTGGAGCGGTGTTTTGGATCATTGTCTTGCTGAAATATCCATCCCCGGCGTAACTTCAACTTCGTCACTGATTCTTGAACATTATTCTCAAGAATCTGCTGATACTGAGTGGAATCCATGCGACCCTCAACTTTAACAAGATTCCCGATGCCGGCATTGGCCACACAGCCCCAAAGCATGATGGAACCTCCACCAAATTTTACAGTGGGTAGCATGTGTTTTTCTTGGAATGCTGTTTCTTTTTGGACGCCATGCATAACGCCTTTTTTTATAACCAAACAACTCAATTTTTGTTTCCAAAATGAAGCTGCCTTGTCCAAATGTGCTTTTTCATACCTCAGGCAACTCTATTTGTGGCGTACGTGCAGAAACGGCTTCTTTCTCATCACTCTCCCATACAGCTTCTATTTGTGCAAAGTGCGCTGTATAGTTACCGATGCACAGTGACACCATCTGCAGCAAGATGATGCTGCAGCTCTTTGGAGGTGGTCTGTGGATTGTCCTTGACTGTTCTCACCATTCTTCTTCTCTGCCTTTCTGATATTTTTCTTGGCCTGCCACTTCTGGGCTTAACAAGAACTGTCCCTGTGCTCTTCCATTTCCTTACTATGTTCCTCACAGTGGAAACTGACAGGTTAAATCTCTGAGACAACTTTTTGTATCCTTCCCCTGAACAACTATGTTGAACAATCTTTGTTTTCAGATCATTTGAGAGTTGTTTTGAGTAGCCCATGATGCCACTCTTCAGAGGAGATTCAAATAGGAGATCAACTTGCAATTGGCCACCTTAAATACCTTTTCTTATGATTGGATACATCTGGCTATGAAGTTCAAAGCTCACTGAGGTTACAAAACCAATTTTGTGCTTCAGTAAGTCAGTAAAAAGTAGTTAGGGGAATTCAAATCAATAAAATGATAAGGGTGCCCATACTTTTGCACCGGTCAAATTTTGGTTTAATGCATATTGCACATTTTCTGTTAGTACAATAAACCTCATTTCAATCCTGAAATATTACTGTGTCCATCAGTTATTAGATATATCAAACTGAAATGGCTGTTGCAAACACCAAAATATTTAGAACTAAAAATGATTAAGATTAATAGGGGTGCCCAAACTTTTTCATAGGACTGTATCTATGGTTGGCACATGTATGACTGGCACATCTATGGTTGGCACGTGTATAGCTTTTACATCTATGGATGGCACATATATGACTGGAACATCTATGTGGCACATGTATGACTGGCACATCTATGGTTGGCACATGTATGACTGCCAAATCTATGGTTGGCACATGTATGACTGCCAAATCTATGGTTGGCACATGTATGACTGGCACATCTATGGTTGGCACATGTATGACTGGCACATCTATAGTTGGCACATGTATGACTGGCACATCTATGGTTGGCATATGTATGACTGGCACATCTATGGTTGGCACATGTATGACTGGCACATCTATGGTTGGCACATGTATGACTGGCACATCTATAGTTGGCACATGTATGACTGGCACATCTATGGTTGGCACATGTATGGCTTTTACATCTATGGCTGGCACATGTATGACTGGCACATCTATGGTTGGCACATGTTTGGTTGGCACATGTATGACTGGCACATCTATGGTTGGCACATGTATGACTGGCACATCTATGGTTGGCACATGTATGACTGGCACATGTTTGGCTGGCACATGTATGACTGGCACATCTATGGTTGGCACATGTATGACTGCCACATCTATGGTTGGCACATGTATGACTGGCACATGTTTGGTTGGCACATGTATGACTGGCACAGCCTTTCTGTATTTTTCTGTTTGTTTTATATTTCACTGGACAAACTATAAAGAAGCCGGGAGAAAAGTATCTGCTGGCACTGAGCGGTCTCCGGAGGCAGAGCGGTGGCACCAGGCGGTGGCAGGACGTATAATCATGGCTGGCGCAGAGTATATATCTGATACACATCACATGACTGATTCCTCCCCCGCACGGTCTGAGATCAGCAGATTTCCGCTACACGCTGGTTCTTCACGCTGAGGCGGGAAAGGTGAAAATTTGTCCCAGTTTGCTCTCTGCTGGCGGCCGGCGCCGGGAAATGGGATTAAACATCACAAAATGAGCGAAAGCCAAAAACATGAAATAATCCAGCGGCACGTTATATGCAAATGTGGTGATGGAGCGACGACTGGTAAATTACTGAGCCGGGCACAGCGGGCACCAAACCTGGTAATCCTGCCCCGAGCACGACTGACTGCAGGAGCCGGGAATATAGTGATAGGGAACCAGCGGTATAACCTGGGTATATACTGTGTATAATTATATATGTACAGCCGGTATAACCTGGGTATATACTGTATATAATTATATATGTACAGCCGGTATAACCTGAGTATATACTGTATATAATTATATATGTACAGCCGGTATAACCTGGGTATATACTGTATATAATTATATATGTACAGCCGGTATAACCTGGGTATATACTGTATATAATTATATATGTACAGCCGGTATAACCTGGGTATATACTGTATATAATTATATATGTACAGCCGGTATAACCTGGGTATATACTGTATATAATTATATATGTACAGCCGGTATAACCTGGGTATATACTGTATATAATTATATATGTACAGCCGGTATAACCTGGGTATATACTGTATAAAATTATATATGTACAGCCGGTATAACCTGGATATATACTGTATATAATTATATATGTACAGCCGGTATAACCTGGGTATATACTGTATATAATTATATATGTACAGCCGGTATAACCTGGGTATATACTGTATATAATTATATATGTACAGCCGGTATAACCTGGGTATATACTGTATATAATTATATATGTACAGCCGGTATAACCTGGGTATATACTGTATATAATTATATATATACAGCCGGTATAACCTGGGTATATACTGCATATAATTATATATGTACAGCCGGTATAACCTGGGTATATACTGCATATAATTCTATATGTACAGCCGGTATAACCTGGGTATATACTGTATATAATTATATATGTACAGCCGGTATAACCCGGGTATATACTGTATATAATTATATATGTACAGCTGGTATAACCTGGGTATATACTGTATATAATTATATATGTACAGCCGGTATAACCTGGGTATATACTGTATATAATTATATATGTACAGCCGGTATAACTTGGGTATATACTGTATATAATTATATATGTACAGCCGGTATAACCTGGGTATATACTGTATATAATTATATATGTACAGCCGGTATAACCTGGGTATATACTGTATATAATTATATATGTACAGCCGGTATAACCTGGGTATATACTGTATATAATTATATATGTACAGCCGGTATAACTTGGGTATATACTGTATATAATTATATATGTACAGCCGGTATAACCTGGGTATATACTGTATATAATTATATATGTACAGCCGGTATAACCTGGGTATATACTGTATATAATTGTATATGTACAGCTGGTATAACCTGAGTATATACTGTATATAATATATATGTACAGCCGGTATAACCTGAGTATATACTGTATATAATTATATATGTACAGCCGGTATAACCTGGGTATATACTGTATATAATTATATATGTACAGCCGGTATAACCTGGGTATATACTGTATATAATTATATATGTACAGCCGATATAACCTGGGTATATACTGTATATAATTATATATGTACAGCCGATATAACCTGGGTATATACTGTATATACTAATATATGTACAGCCGGTATAACCTGGGTATATACTGTATATAATTATATATGTACAGCCGGTATAACCTGGGTATATACTGTATATAATTATATATGTACAGACGGTATAAACTGGGTATATACTGTATATAATTATATATGTACAGCCGATATAACCTGGGTATATACTGTATATACTAATATATGTACAGCCGGTATAACCTGGGTATATACTGTATATACTAATATATGTACAGCCGGTATAACCTGGGTATATACTGTATATAATTCTATATGTATAGCCCGTATAACCTGGGTATATACTGTATATAATTATATATGTACAGCCGGTATAACCTGGGTATATACTGTATATAATTATATATGTACAGCTGGTATAACCTGGGTATATACTGTATATAATTATATATGTACAGCTGGTATAACCTGAGTGTATACTGTATATAATTGTATATGTACAGCTGGTATAACCTGAGTATATACTGTATATAATTATATATGTACAGCCGGTATAACCTGAGTATATACTGTATATAATTCTATATGTACAGCCGGTATAACCTGGGTATATACTGTATATAATTCTATATGTATAGCCCGTATAACTTGGGTATATACTGTATATAATTCTATATGTACAGCCGGTATAACCTGGGTATATACTGTATATAATTATATATGTACAGCCGGTATAACCTGGGTATCTCCTGTATATAATTATATATGTACAGCTGGTATAACCTGGATATATACTGTATATAATTATATATGTACAGCTGGTATAACCTGAGTGTATACTGTATATAATTGTATATGTACAGCTGGTATAACCTGAGTATATACTGTATATAATTATATATGTACAGCCGGTATAACCTGAGTATATACTGTATATAATTATATATGTACAGCCGGTATAACCTGGGTATGTACTGTATATAATTCTATATGTATAGCCCGTATAACCTGGGTATATACTGTATATAATTATATATGTACAGCCGGTATAACCTGCGTATATACTGTATATAATTATATATGTACAGCCGGTATAACCTGGGTATCTCCTGTATATAATTCTATATGTACAGCCGGTATAACCTGGGTATATACTGTATATAATTCTATATGTATAGCCCGTATAACCTGGGTATATACTGTATATAATTATATATGTACAGCCCGTATAACCTGGGTATATACTGTATATAATTATATATGTACAGCCGGTATAACCTGGGTATATACTGTATATAATTATATATGTACAGCCGGTATAACCTGGGTATCTCCTGTATATAATTCTATATGTATAGCCCGTATAACCTGGGTATATACTGTATATAATTATATATGTACAGCCGGTATAACCTGGGTATATACTGTATATAATTATATATGTACAGCCGGTATAACCTGGGTATCTCCTGTATATAATTATATATGTACAGCTGGTATAACCTGGGTATATACTGTATATAATTATATATGTACAGCTGGTATAACCTGGGTATATACTGTATATAATTATATATGTACAGCCGGTATAACCTGGGTATATACTGTATATAATTGTATATGTACAGCTGGTATAACCTGAGTATATACTGTATATAATTATATATGTACAGCCGGTATAACCTGAGTATATACTGTATATAATTATATATGTACAGCCGGTATAACCTGGGTATATACTGTATATAATTATATATGTACAGCTGGTATAACCTGGGTATATACTGTATATAATTATATATGTACAGCCGGTATAACCTGGGTATATACTGTATATAATTCTATATGTACAGCCGGTATAACCTGGGTATATACTGTATATAATTATATATGTACAGCCGGTATAACCTGGGTATCTCCTGTATATAATTCTATATGTATAGCCCGTATAACCTGGGTATATACTGTATATAATTCTATATGTACAGCCGGTATAACCTGGGTATATACTGTATATAATTATATATGTACAGCCGGTATAACCTGGGTATCTCCTGTATATAATTATATATGTACAGCTGGTATAACCTGAGTATATACTGTATATAATTATATATGTACAGCTGGTATAACCTGGGTATATACTGTATATAATTATATATGTACAGCCGGTATAACCTGGGTATATACTGTATATAATTAGATATGTACAGCTGGTATAACCTGAGTATATACTGTATATAATTATATATGTACAGCCGGTATAACCTGAGTATATACTGTATATAATTATATATGTACAGCCGGTATAACCTGGGTATATACTGTATATAATTATATATGTACAGCTGGTATAACCTGGGTATATACTGTATATAATTATATATGTACAGCTGGTATAACCTGAGTATATACTGTATATAATTATATATGTACAGCCGGTATAACCTGTGTATATACTGTATATAATTATATATGTACAGCCGGTATAACCTGAGTATATACTGTATATAATTATATATGTACAGCCGGTATAACCTGTGTATATACTGTATATAATTATATATGTACAGCCGGTATAACCTGGGTATCTCCTGTATATAATTATATATGTACAGCTGGTATAACCTGGGTATATACTGTATATAATTATATATGTACAGCCGGTATAACCTGAGTATATACTGTATATAATTATATATGTACAGCCGGTATAACCTGGGTATATACTGTATATAATTATATATGTACAGCTGGTATAACCTGGGTATATATACTGTATATAATTATATATGTACAGCCGGTATAACCTGGGTATATACTGTATATAATTATATATGTACAGCCGGTATAACCTGGGTATATACTGTATATAATTATATATGTACAGCCGGTATAACCTGGGTATATACTGTATATAATTATATATGTACAGCTGGTATAACCTGGGTATCTCCTGTATATAATTATATATGTACAGCCGGTATAACCTGGGTATATATTGTATATAATTATATATGTACAGCCGGTATACGGTATCCATCTTCCTGTATATAGTGATATATGTCGCCGCTATATCCTCTCTGATAGATGACACCTCTTACATCTGCTTCTCATTATTGCCTCCTACAAGGACATTACTCGCAGCATCTTTGTGGCGGATTCTGTACAATCGCACTTTCCATCTGTCAGTCTCGCTGTATTGTGCGCTGTCACCGGCAGCTCAGCGCCAGCGTTTTGTTGGCTCGTCCTTGGCTAATATAAAACATAAACAAGATCTCAGTCTCGCATACAAAGCCTTCTCCTACGCCAGACCTTGGCCCCTCCGGCTCCACATAAAAGCAGCCCCATCGGCCCTCGCTCCTCTGTCCCTGGACCACCAGGCCGCCCAAATATCTCAGCGCGAGTCCTTGGATAAAGAATAAAGTTTTGTTCAATAACTGACAGGCGAGCGGCACAAATAACATGACAGTGGGAGGACGGAACAAAGGAAAGCTCTCACTTATACAAATCCCGGATCTGCACATCTCCAGCTCTAGGTTAGCCATTACTTTGCCATTACTGGGCGCGTTCCAGTGTTTTTCCATCTCCCTTTCTACTGAGTGACAGTCTTTACTGTAGTTGTAGCATTGTATTCATGAACCAGAGAGCTCAGAATGAGCAGAATTATACGTTCCTCGTAAATATAAAAGCTTGGCATAACGTGGGTGCGTGATGTCAGGATTACAGGATTGCAGCTATAATTCTATCAATCTGTTTGTTGGGGCGCTGAGCGCTCCCCCCCCCCCCCCCCCCCTGCTTGTTTGCCTGGTAATGCCGTTATCCATCTCTTATTATATTACAGCACATGATATAATCAGCGGCCTCCGAGGACCAGCAGAATGTTCTGGAAGTTCTGCAAATGGCTCCCAATCCACGTGGAGTCTGTACTTCTAGGATGCCCTTGTTTTCAAAGACAGTGGGGTGTATCTAAGCCCAACATGTGTGATACTGTATACTGAGCTGTGTATCTAATCCTATCCTGTGTAATACTGTATACTGATCTGTATCTAATCCTATCCTGTGTGATACTGTATACTGAGCTGTGTATCTAATCCTATCCTGTGTAATACTGTATACTGATCTGTATCTAATCCTATCCTGTGTGATACTGTATACTGAGCTGTGTATCTAATCCTATCCTGTGCGATACTGTATACTGAGCTGTGTATCTAATCCTATCCTGTGTGATACTGTATACTGATCTGTATCTAATCCTATCCTGTGTGATACTGTATACTGAGCTGTGTATCTAATCCTATCCTGTGTGATACTGTATACTGAGCGGTGTATCTAATCCTATCCTGTGTGATACTGTATACTGAGCCGTGTATCTAATCCTCTCCTGTGTGATACAGTATACTGAGCTGTGTATCTAATCCTATCCTGTGTGATACTGTATACTGAGCCGTGTATCTAATCCTCTCCTGTGTGATACTGTATACTGAGCTGTGTATCTAATCCTATCCTGTGTGATACTGTATACTGAGCTGTATATCTAATCCTATCCTGTGTGATACTGTATACTGAGCTGTGTATCTAATCCTATCCTGTGTGATACTGTATACTGAGCCGTGTATCTAATCCTCTCCTGTGTGATACTGTATACTGAGCTGTGTATCTAACCCTATCCTGTGTGATACTGTATACTGAGCTGTGTATCTAATCCTATCCTGTGTGATACTGTATACTGAGCCGTGTATCTAATCCTATCCCGTGTGATACTGTATACTGAGCCGTGTATCTAATCCTATCCTGTGTGATACTGTATACTGAGCTGTGTATCTAATCCTACCCTGTGTGAAACTGTATACTGAGCCATGTATCTAATCCTCTCCTGTGTGATACTGTATACTGAGCTGTGTATCTAACCCTATCCTGTGTGATACTGTATACTGAGCTGTGTATCTAATCCTATCCTGTGTGATACTGTATACTGAGCCGTGTATCTAATCCTATCCTGTGTGATACTGTATACTGAGCTGTGTATCTAATCCTATCCTGTGTGATACTGTATACTGAGCTGTGTATCTAATCCTATCCTGTGTGATACTGTATACTGAGCCGTGTATCTAATCCTATCCCGTGTGATACTGTATACTGAGCCGTGTATCTAATCCTATCCTGTGTGATACTGTATACTGAGCTGTGTATCTAATCCTACCCTGTGTGATACTGTATACTGAGCCGTGTATCTAATCCTCTCCTGTGTGATACTGTATACTGAGCTGTGTATCTAATCCTATCCGGTGTGATACTGTATACTGAGCCGTGTATCTAATCCTACCCTGTGTGTTACTGTATACTGAGCCGTGTATCTAATCCTCTCCTGTGTGATACTGTATACTGAGCTGTGTATCTAATCCTATCCCGTGTGGTACTGTATACTGAGCCGTGTATCTAATCCTATCCCGTGTGATACTGTATACTGAGCTGTGTATCTAATCCTATCCTGTGTGATACTGTATACTGAGCTGTGTATCTAATCCTATCCTGTGTGATACTGTATACTGAGCCGTGTATCTAATCCTATCCTGTGTGATACTGTATACCGAGCTGTGTATCTAATCCTATCCCGTGTGATACTGTATACTGAGCTGTGTATCTAATCCTATCCTGTGTGATACTGTATACTGAGCTGTGTATCTAATCCTATCCTGTGTAATACCGTATACTGAGCTGTGTATCTAATCCTATCCTGTGTGATACTGTATACTGAGCGGTGTATCTAATCCTACCCTGTGTGATACTGTATACTGAGCTGTGTATCTAATTCTATCCTGTGTGATACTGTATACTGAGCTGTGTATCTAATCCTATCCTGTGTGATACTGTATACTGAGCTGTGTATCTAATCCTATCCTGTGTAATACCGTATACTGAGCTGTGTATCTAATCCTATCCTGTGTGATACTGTATACTGTGCTGTGTATCTAATCCTATCCTGTGTGATACTGTATACTGAGCTGTATCTAATCCTATCCTGTGTGATACTGTATACTGAGCCGTGTATCTAATCCTATCCTGTGTGATACTGTATACTGAGCTGTGTATCTAATCCTATCCTGTATACTGAGCTGTGTATCTAATCCTATCCTGTGTGATACTGTATACTGAGCTGTATCTAATCCTATCCTGTGTGATACTGTATACTGAGCTCTGTATCTAATCCTATCCTGTGTGATACTGTATACTGAGCTGTATCTAATCCTATCCTGTGTGATACTGTATACTGAGCGGTGTATCTAATCCTATCCTGTATTATACTGTATACTGAACTGTGTATCTAATCCTATCCTGTGTGATACTGTATACTGAGCTGTGTATCTAATCCTGTGTGGTACTGTATACTGAGCTGTGTATCTAATCCTCTCCTGTGTGATACTGTATACTGAGCTGTGTATCTAATCCTATCCTGTGTGATACTGTATACTGAGCCGTGTATCTAATCCTATCCTGTGTGATACTGTATACTGAGCTGTGTATCTAATCCTATCCTGTGTGATACTGTATACTGAGCCGTGTATCTAATCCTATCCTGTGTGATACTGTATACTGAGCTGTGTATCTAATCCTATCCTGTGTGATACTGTATACTGAGCTGTATCTAATCCTCTCCTGTGTGATACTGTATACTGAGCTGTATCTAATCCTCTCCTGTGTGATACTGTATACTGAGCTGTGTATCTAATCCTATCCTGTGTGATACTGTATACTGAGCCGTGTATCTAATCCTATCCTGTGTGATACTGTATACTGAGCTGTGTATCTAATCCTATCCTGTGTGATACTGTATACAGAGCCGTGTATCTAATCCTCTCCTGTGTGATACTGTATACAGAGCCGTGTATCTAATCCTCTCCTGTGTGATACTGTATACTGAGCTGTATCTAGTCCTCTCCTGTGTGATACTGTATACTGAGCTGTGTATCTAATCCTATCCTGTGTAATACCGTATACTGAGCTGTGTATCTAATCCTATCCTGTGTGATACTGTATACTGAGCCGTGTATCTAATCCTATCCTGTGTGATACTGTATACTGAGCCGTGTATCTAATCCTATCCTGTGTGATACTGTATACAGAGCCGTGTATCTAATCCTCTCCTGTGTGATACTGTATACTGAGCTGTGTATCTAATCCTATCCTGTGTGATACTGTATACTGAGCTGTGTATCTAATCCTATCCTGTGTGATACCGTATACTGAGCTGTGTATCTAATCCTATCCTGTGTGATACCGTATACTGAGCTGTGTATCTAATCCTATCCTGTGTGACACTGTATACTGAGCTGTGTATCTAATCCTATCCTGTGTGATACTGTATACTGAGCTGTGTATCTAATCCTATCCTGTGTGATACTGTATACTGAGCTGTGTATCTAATCCTATCCTGTATAATACCGTATACTGAGCTGTGTATCTAATCCTATCCGGTGTGATACTGTATACTGAGCTGTGTATCTAATCCTATCCTGTGTGATACTGTATACTGAGCTGTGTATCTAATCCTATCCTGTATAATACCGTATACTGAGCTGTGTATCTAATCCTATCCTGTGTGATACTGTATACTGAGCTGTGTATCTAATCCTATCCTGTGTGATATTGTATACTGAGCTGTGTATCTAATCCTATCCTGTGTGATACTGTATACTGAGCTGTGTATCTAATCCTATCCTGTGTGATACTGTGTACTGAGCTGTGTATCTAATCCTATCCTGTGTGATACTGTATACTGAGCGGTGTATCTAATCCTATCCTGTGTGATACTGTATACTGAGCTGTGTATCTAATCCTATCTTGTGTGATACTGTATACTGAGCTGTATATCTAATCCTATCTTGTGTGATACTGTATACTGAGCTGTGTATCTAATCCTATCCTGTGTGATACTGTATACTGAGCTGTGTATCTAATCCTATCCTGTGTGATACCGTATACTGAGCTGTGTATCTAATCCTATCCTGTGTGATACTGTATACTGAGCCGTGTATCTAATCCTATCCTGTGTAATACCGTATACTGAGCTGTGTATCTAATCCTATCCTGTGTGATACTGTATACTGAGCGGTGTATCTAATCCTATCCGGTGTGATACTGTATACTGAGCTGTGTATCTAATCCCATCCTGTGTGATACTGTATACTGAGCCGTGTATCTAATCCTATCCTGTGTGATACTGTATACTGAGCTGTGTATCTAATCCTATCCTGTGTGATACTGTATACTGAGCTGTGTATCTAATCCTATCCTGTGTAATACCGTATACTGAGCTGTGTATCTAATCCTATCCTGTGTGATACTGTATACTGAGCGGTGTATCTAATCCTATCCGGTGTGATACTGTATACTGAGCTGTGTATCTAATCCCATCCTGTGTGATACAGTATACTGAGCTGTATCTAATCCTGTCCTGTGTGATACTGTATACTGAGCTGTGTATCTAATCCTATCCTGTGTGATACTGTATACTGAGCTGTGTATCTAATCCTGTCCTGTGTGATACTGTATACTGAGCTGTATATCTAATCCTATCCTGTGTGATACTGTATACTGAGCTGTGTATCTAATCCTATCCTGTGTGATACTGTATACTGAGCTGTGTATCTAATCCTATCCTGTGTGATACTGTATACTGAGCTGTGTATCTAATCCTATCCTGTGTGATACTGTATACTGAGCTGTGTATCTAATCCTATCCAGTGTGATACTGTATACTGAGCCGTGTATCTAATCCTATCTTGTGTGATACTGTATACTGAGCTGTGTATCTAATCCTATCCTGTATGATACTGTATACTGAGCTGTGTATCTAATCCTATCCTGTGTGATACTGTATACTGAGCTGTGTATCTAATCCTATCCTGTGTGATACTGTATACTGAGCTGTGTATCTAATCCTATCCTGTGTGATACTGTATACTGAGCTGTGTATCTAATCCTATCCTGTGTGATACTGTATACTGAGCGGTGTATCTAATCCTATCCTGTGTGATACTGTATACTGAGCGGTGTATCTAATCCTATCCTGTGTGATACTGTATACTGAGCGGTGTATCTAATCCTATCCTGTGTGATACTGTATACTGAGCTGTGTATCTAATCCTATCCTGTGTGATACTGTATACTGAGCTGTGTATCTAATCCTCTCCTGTGTGATACTGTATACTGAGCTGTGTATCTAATCCTCTCCTGTTTGATACTGTATACTGAGCAGTGTATCTAATCCTATCCTGTGTGATACTGTATACTGAGCTGTGTATCTAATCCTATCCTGTGTGATACTGTATACTGAGCTTTGTATCTAATCCTATCCTGTGTGATACTGTATACTGAGCTGTATCTAATCCCCTCCTGTGTGATATTGTATACTGAGCTGTGTATCTAATCCTATCCTGTGTGATACTGTATACTGAGCGGTGTATCTAATCCTATCCTGTGTGATACTGTATACTGAGCGGTGTATCTAATCCTATCCTGTGTGATACTGTATACTGAGCTGTGTATCTAATCCTATCCTGTGTGATACTGTATACTGAGCTGTGTATCTAATCCTATCCTGTGTGATACTGTATACTGAGCGGTGTATCTAATCCTATCCTGTGTGATACTGTATACTGAGCGGTGTATCTAATCCTATCCTGTGTGATACTGTATACTGAGCGGTGTATCTAATCCTATCCTGTGTGATACTGTATACTGAGCTGTGTATCTAATCCTATCCTGTGTGATACTGTATACTGAGCTGTGTATCTAATCCTCTCCTGTGTGATACTGTATACTGAGCTGTGTATCTAATCCTCTCCTGTTTGATACTGTATACTGAGCAGTGTATCTAATCCTATCCTGTGTGATACTGTATACTGAGCTGTGTATCTAATCCTATCCTGTGTGATACTGTATACTGAGCTTTGTATCTAATCCTATCCTGTGTGATACTGTATACTGAGCTGTATCTAATCCCCTCCTGTGTGATATTGTATACTGAGCTGTGTATCTAATCCTATCCTGTGTGATACTGTATACTGAGCGGTGTATCTAATCCTATCCTGTGTGATACTGTATACTGAGCGGTGTATCTAATCCTATCCTGTGTGATACTGTATACTGAGCTGTGTATCTAATCCTATCCTGTGTAATACTGTATACTGAGCTGTGTATCTAATCCTATCCTGTGTGATACTGTATACTGAGCTGTGTATCTAATCCTCTCCTGTGTGATACTGTATACTGAGCTGTGTATCTAATCCTCTCCTGTTTGATACTGTATACTGAGCAGTGTATCTAATCCTATCCTGTGTGATACTGTATACTGAGCTGTGTATCTAATCCTATCCTGTGTGATACTGTATACTGAGCTTTGTATCTAATCCTATCCTGTGTGATACTGTATACTGAGCTGTATCTAATCCCCTCCTGTGTGATATTGTATACTGAGCTGTGTATCTAATCCTATCCTGTGTGATACTGTATACTGAGCGGTGTATCTAATCCTATCCTGTGTGATACTGTATACTGAGCGGTGTATCTAATCCTATCCTGTGTGATACTGTATACTGAGCTGTGTATCTAATCCTATCCTGTGTAATACTGTATACTGAGCTGTGTATCTAATCCTATCCTGTGTGATACTGTATACTGAGCTGTGTATCTAATCCTATCCTGTGTGATACTGTATACTGAGCTGTGTATCTAATCCTATCCTGTGTGATACTGTATACTGAGCTGTGTATCTAATCCTATCCTGTGTAATACCGTATACTGAGCTGTGTATCTAATCCTATCCTGTGTGATACTGTATACTGAGCGGTGTATCTAATCCTATCCGGTGTGATACTGTATACTGAGCTGTGTATCTAATCCCATCCTGTGTGATACAGTATACTGAGCTGTATCTAATCCTGTCCTGTGTGATACTGTATACTGAGCTGTGTATCTAATCCTATCCTGTGTGATACTGTATACTGAGCTGTGTATCTAATCCTATCCAGTGTGATACTGAATACTGAGCTGTGTATCTAATCCTATCCTGTGTGATACTGTATACTGAGCTATGTATCTAATCCTATCCTGTGTGATACTGTATACTGAGCTGTGTATCTAATCCTATCCTGTGTGATACTGTATACTGAGCCGTGTATCTAATCCTATCCTGTGTGATACTGTATACTGAGCTATGTATCTAATCCTATCCTGTGTGATACTGTATACTGAGCTGTGTATCTAATCCTATCCTGTGTGATACTGTATACTGAGCCGTGTATCTAATCCTATCCTGTGTGATACTGTATACTGAGCTGTGTATCTAATCCTATCCTGTATGATACTGTATACTGAGCTGTGTATCTAATCCTATCCTGTGTGATACTGTATACTGAGCTGTGTATCTAATCCTATCCTGTGTGATACTGTATACTGAGCCGTGTATCTAATCCTATCCTGTGTGATACTGTATACTGAGCTGTGTATCTAATCCTATCCAGTGTGATACTGAATACTGAGCTGTGTATCTAATCCTATCCTGTGTGATACTGTATACTGAGCTATGTATCTAATCCTATCCTGTGTGATACTGTATACTGAGCTGTGTATCTAATCCTATCCTGTGTGATACTGTATACTGAGCCGTGTATCTAATCCTATCCTGTGTGATACTGTATACTGAGCCGTGTATCTAATCCTATCCTGTGTGATACTGTATACTGAGCTGTGTATCTAATCCTATCCTGTATGATACTGTATACTGAGCTGTGTATCTAATCCTATCCTGTGTGATACTGTATACTGAGCTGTGTATCTAATCCTATCCTGTGTGATACTGTATACTGAGCTGTGTATCTAATCCTATCCTGTGTGATACTGTATACTGAGCTGTGTATCTAATCCTATCCTGTGTGATACTGTATACTGAGCTGTGTATCTAATCCTATCCTGTGTGATACTGTATACTGAGCAGTGTATCTAATCCTATCCTGTGTGATACTGTATACTGAGCTGTGTATCTAATCCTATCCTGTGTGATACTGTATACTGAGCTGTGTATCTAATCCTATCCTGTGTGATACTGTATACTGAGCTGTGTATCTAATCCTATCCTGTGTGATACTGTATACTGAGCTGTATCTAATCCTATCCTGTATGATACTGTATACTGAGCCATGTATCTAATCCTCTCCTGTGTGATACTGTATACTGAGCTGTGTATCTAATCCTATCCTGTGTGATACTGTATACTGAGCTGTGTATCTAATCCTATCCTGTGTGATACTGTATACTGAGCTGTGTATCTAATCCTATCCTGTGTGATACTGTATACTGAGCTGTGTATCTAATCCTATCCTGTGTGATACTGTATACTGAGCGGTGTATCTAATCCTATCCCGTGTGATACTGTATACTGAGCTGTGTATCTAATCCTATCCTGTGTGATACTGTATACTGAGCTGTGTATCTAATCCTATCCTGTGTGATACTGTATACTGAGCGGTGTATCTAATCCTATCCCGTGTGATACTGTATACTGAGCTGTGTATCTAATCCTATCCTGTGTGATACTGTATACTGAGCTGTGTATCTAATCCTATCCTGTGTGATACTGTATACTGAGCGGTGTATCTAATCCTATCCCGTGTGATACTGTATACTGAGCTGTGTATCTAATTCTATCCTGTGTGATACTGTATACTGAGCTGTGTATCTAATCCTATCCTGTGTGATACTGTATACTGAGCTGTATATCTAATCCTATCCCGTGTGATACTGTATACTGAGCTGTGTATCTAATCCTATCCTGTGTGATACTGTATACTGAGCTGTGTATCTAATCCTATCCCGTGTGATACTGTATACTGAGCTGTGTATCTAATCCTATCCT
This sequence comes from Leptodactylus fuscus, assembly GCF_031893055.1. Taxonomy (NCBI): domain Eukaryota; kingdom Metazoa; phylum Chordata; class Amphibia; order Anura; family Leptodactylidae; genus Leptodactylus; species Leptodactylus fuscus. Next base: position 277,499,766 of record NC_134266.1, on the reverse strand, counting down.
GTGTGATACTGTATACTGAGCGGTGTATCTAATCCTATCCCGTGTGATACTGTATACTGAGCTGTGTATCTAATCCTATCCTGTGTGATACTGTATACTGAGCTGTGTATCTAATCCTATCCTGTATAATACCGTATACTGAGCTGTGTATCTAATCCTATCCGGTGTGATACTGTATACTGAGCTGTGTATCTAATCCTATCCTGTGTGATACTGTATACTGAGCTGTGTATCTAATCCTATCCTGTGTGATACTGTATACTGAGCTGTATCTAATCCTATCCTGTATAATACCGTATACTGAGCTGTGTATCTAATCCTATCCTGTGTGATACTGTATACTGAGCTGTGTATCTAATCCTATCCTGTGTGATATTGTATACTGAGCTGTGTATCTAATCCTATCCTGTGTGATACTGTATACTGAGCTGTGTATCTAATCCTATCCTGTGTGATACTGTGTACTGAGCTGTGTATCTAATCCTATCCTGTGTGATACTGTATACTGAGCGGTGTATCTAATCCTATCCTGTGTGATACTGTATACTGAGCTGTGTATCTAATCCTATCTTGTGTGATACTGTATACTGAGCTGTATATCTAATCCTATCTTGTGTGATACTGTATACTGAGCTGTGTATCTAATCCTATCCTGTGTGATACTGTATACTGAGCTGTGTATCTAATCCTATCCTGTGTGATACCGTATACTGAGCTGTGTATCTAATCCTATCCTGTGTGATACTGTATACTGAGCCGTGTATCTAATCCTATCCTGTGTAATACCGTATACTGAGCTGTGTATCTAATCCTATCCTGTGTGATACTGTATACTGAGCGGTGTATCTAATCCTATCCGGTGTGATACTGTATACTGAGCTGTGTATCTAATCCCATCCTGTGTGATACTGTATACTGAGCCGTGTATCTAATCCTATCCTGTGTGATACTGTATACTGAGCTGTGTATCTAATCCTATCCTGTGTGATACTGTATACTGAGCTGTGTATCTAATCCTATCCTGTGTAATACCGTATACTGAGCTGTGTATCTAATCCTATCCTGTGTGATACTGTATACTGAGCGGTGTATCTAATCCTATCCGGTGTGATACTGTATACTGAGCTGTGTATCTAATCCCATCCTGTGTGATACAGTATACTGAGCTGTATCTAATCCTGTCCTGTGTGATACTGTATACTGAGCTGTGTATCTAATCCTATCCTGTGTGATACTGTATACTGAGCTGTGTATCTAATCCTATCCTGTGTGATACTGTATACTGAGCTGTGTATCTAATCCTATCCTGTGTGATACTGTATACTGAGCTGTATATCTAATCCTATCCTGTGTGATACTGTATACTGAGCTGTGTATCTAATCCTATCCTGTGTGATACTGTATACTGAGCTGTGTATCTAATCCTATCCTGTGTGATACTGTATACTGAGCTGTGTATCTAATCCTATCCTGTGTGATACTGTATACTGAGCTGTGTATCTAATCCTATCCAGTGTGATACTGTATACTGAGCCGTGTATCTAATCCTATCTTGTGTGATACTGTATACTGAGCTGTGTATCTAATCCTATCCTGTGTGATACTGTATACTGAGCTGTGTATCTAATCCTATCCTGTGTGATACTGTACACTGAGCTATGTATCTAATCCTATCCTGTGTGATACTGTATACTGAGCTGTGTATCTAATCCTATCCTGTGTGATACTGTATACTGAGCCGTGTATCTAATCCTATCCTGTGTGATACTGTATACTGAGCTGTGTATCTAATCCTATCCTGTGTGATACTGTATACTGAGCTGTGTATCTAATCCTATCCTGTGTGATACTGTATACTGAGCTGTGTATCTAATCCTATCCTGTGTGATACTGTATACTGAGCTGTGTATCTAATCCTATCCTGTGTGATACTGTATACTGAGCGGTGTATCTAATCCTATCCTGTGTGATACTGTATACTGAGCGGTGTATCTAATCCTATCCTGTGTGATACTGTATACTGAGCAGTGTATCTAATCCTATCCTGTGTGATACTGTATACTGAGCTGTGTATCTAATCCTATCCTGTGTGATACTGTATACTGAGCTGTGTATCTAATCCTCTCCTGTGTGATACTGTATACTGAGCTGTGTATCTAATCCTCTCCTGTTTGATACTGTATACTGAGCAGTGTATCTAATCCTATCCTGTGTGATACTGTATACTGAGCTGTGTATCTAATCCTCTCCTGTGTGATACTGTATACTGAGCTGTGTATCTAATCCTCTCCTGTTTGATACTGTATACTGAGCAGTGTATCTAATCCTATCCTGTGTGATACTGTATACTGAGCTGTGTATCTAATCCTATCCTGTGTGATACTGTATACTGAGCTGTGTATCTAATCCTATCCTGTGTGATACTGTATACTGAGCTGTGTATCTAATCCTATCCTGTGTGATACTGTATACTGAGCTGTGTATCTAATCCTATCCTGTGTGATACTGTATACTGAGCGGTGTATCTAATCCTATCCTGTGTGATACTGTATACTGAGCGGTGTATCTAATCCTATCCTGTGTGATACTGTATACTGAGCTGTGTATCTAATCCTATCCTGTGTAATACTGTATACTGAGCTGTGTATCTAATCCTATCCTGTGTGATACTGTATACTGAGCTGTGTATCTAATCCTATCCTGTGTGATACTGTATACTGAGCGGTGTATCTAATCCTATCCTGTGTGATACTGTATACTGAGCTGTGTATCTAATCCTATCCTGTGTGATACTGTATACTGAGCTTTGTATCTAATCCTATCCTGTGTGATACTGTATACTGAGCTGTATCTAATCCCCTCCTGTGTGATATTGTATACTGAGCTGTGTATCTAATCCTATCCTGTGTGATACTGTATACTGAGCGGTGTATCTAATCCTATCCTGTGTGATACTGTATACTGAGCGGTGTATCTAATCCTATCCTGTGTGATACTGTATACTGAGCTGTGTATCTAATCCTATCCTGTGTAATACTGTATACTGAGCTGTGTATCTAATCCTATCCTGTGTGATACTGTATACTGAGCTGTGTATCTAATCCTATCCTGTGTGATACTGTATACTGAGCTGTGTATCTAATCCTATCCTGTGTGATACTGTATACTGAGCTGTATCTAATCCTATCCTGTATGATACTGTATACTGAGCCATGTATCTAATCCTCTCCTGTGTGATACTGTATACTGAGCTGTGTATCTAATCCTATCCTGTGTGATACTGTGTACTGAGCTGTGTATCTAATCCTATCCTGTGTGATACTGTATACTGAGCTGTGTATCTAATCCTATCCTGTGTGATACTGTATACTGAGCTGTGTATCTAATCCTATCCTGTGTGATACTGTATACTGAGCGGTGTATCTAATCCTATCCCGTGTGATACTGTATACTGAGCTGTGTATCTAATCCTATCCTGTGTGATACTGTATACTGAGCTGTGTATCTAATCCTATCCTGTGTGATACTGTATACTGAGCGGTGTATCTAATCCTATCCCGTGTGATACTGTATACTGAGCTGTGTATCTAATCCTATCCTGTGTGATACTGTATACTGAGCTGTGTATCTAATCCTATCCTGTGTGATACTGTATACTGAGCGGTGTATCTAATCCTATCCCGTGTGATACTGTATACTGAGCGGTGTATCTAATCCTATCCTGTGTGATACTGTATACTGAGCTGTGTATCTAATCCTATCCTGTGTGATACTGTATACTGAGCTGTATATCTAATCCTATCCCGTGTGATACTGTATACTGAGCTGTGTATCTAATCCTATCCTGTGTGATACTGTATACTGAGCGGTGTATCTAATCCTATCCTGTGTGATACTGTATACTGAGCTGTGTATCTAATCCTATCCTGTGTGATACTGTATACTGAGCTGTGTATCTAATCCTATCCTGTGTCATACTGTATACTGAGCTGTGTATCTAATCCTATCCTGTGTGATACTGTATACTGAGCGGTGTATCTAATCCTATCCTGTGTGATACTGTATACTGAGCTGTGTATCTAATCCTATCCTGTGTGATACTGTATACTGAGCTGTATCTAATCCTATCCTGTGTGATACTGTATACTGAGCTGTATCTAATCCTATCCTGTGTAATACCGTATACTGAGCTGTGTATCTAATCCTATCCTGTGTGATACTGTATACTGAGCTGTGTATCTAATCCTATCCTGTGTGATACTGTATACTGAGCTGTGTATCTAATCCTATCCTGTGTGATACTGTATACTGAGCTGCGTATCTAATCCTATCCTGTGTGATACTGTATACTGAGCTGTGTATCTAATCCTATCCTGTGTGATACTGTATACTGAGCTGTATCTAATCCTATCCTGTGTGATACTGTATACTGAGCTGTGTATCTAATCCTATCCTGTGTGATACTGTATACTGAGCTGCGTATCTAATCCTATCCTGTGTGATACTGTATACTGAGCTGTATCTAATCCTATCCTGTGTGATACTGTATACTGAGCGGTGTATCTAATCCTATCCTGTGTGATACTGTATACTGAGTTATATCTAATCCTATCCTGTGTGATACTGTATACTGAGCTGCGTATCTAATCCTATCCTGTGTGATACTGTATACTGAGCTGTGTATCTAATCCTATCCTGTATGATACTGTATACTGAGCTGTGTATCTAATCCTATCCTGTGTGATACTGTATACTGAGCTGTATCTAATCCTATCCTGTATGATACCGCCCTCTCACCATCCTCTCTGTATATTCCCGCCTTCTCTTCTATAGGTGGAGTGCGGGATAATTAGTGATGAGAGGGTTAATGATGAGGGTTATAAGTGGTAGAAGGATCTGATAATTGTCGGCAGCTGCGTCCTCCATGTCAGGCTCTCCAGACGAGGCGCCGCTTCTCCGTTGCCGCTCACAATGGCGAGCGCTCCTTTGTATGGTGGCGGCTTTCACCTGCATCCTATAGATAGCGCGTCACCTGTCCTTCTCTCCGAGCGGCCGTGTCAGTAATTAACAGGAGGAGACAAAAGCCGTAATGAAATGTGACACTTGAGACGACAGCGGCGAGGAGCGACTCCGCACTATGAGAAGAATGGACGCGATGAAAGACGCGGCCATCGGAGGAAGACGCACCTGACAGCCAGAGAGCGCTGATTTATGGGAGTCAACGCCGAGGAGTCAAATAAGTTTCTTCCAAAAATATAACTTGGAATATTCGATGTCCCGGTTATCAGATCCTTAGCGCGCCCGTCGCCCTAGGGTGAGCCTGACGTAGACTACACAAGTACATTGTAACGTCTGGGGACCCCGGGCCTGTACTCATCGGGGCTCGCACTTCGTTCCCAGCGTCCAATCTTCCTTCGCGGTAACTTTTGGCGTCTTCTGTGATGTCACGGGCTCGAGGCCTGTGATTGGGTCTCAGTGGTCACATGGTGAGGGGGGTCAATATCATGACCCTTCAACCCAAAGTGTAATAAAGATTCATGGCTGGCAAAGACCAAACACGACCTATTCTATATATCGGAGGCCGTAGCCCCCCATACGGTGAATATTTCCGCATTCTCCTGCCGCATGGGGAGGGGGAGTCTGTCCTGTGTATCTAGAGTCCAGGACGGATGAGGCGTGAGGAGTTTTGCAATGGCCCAGCCGCCTTTCAGACGCTTCTTTCACCTTCCTATCTCCATATCTTGTTTACTAGATACAGAACATCGGGTACTGGAGGATTGGACGTCGCGCTCTGCAAACACCGCGGATAATGAGCTTCTCTCCTGGACGTGTCCCCTGTTACTCTGCTCTCACTTATAATCGACTTCTCCGACCTCCATCCAACTTCCAAATAACTTTTAATGAGGAGATTAGTTAGTGAGAGTCTGACGGTGTATGGCGAGAGGTAGAAATGGATCAGACCTTAAAGTGTGGGCTGAAGTATCATAAGGAGTCCCCTTTATTGGCAATACCATGCCTGGCCACAGGGTGTGCTGTTGTGTGATGGAATGATTTATGAATTGTACTAGTAATACCACTCCTAGCCACAGGGTGTGCTGTTATGTGATGGAATAATGAATAGATTGTACTAGTCATACCACTCCTGGCCACAAACTGTGTCATTATGTGATGATATCATTTATTCTGTGTCACATGATGTGTGATTATGGGATCAAATGGGAAATGCGCACACAATAGAATCTGTGGGTGCTAAATAACAAGCTATGTGATTGATACCGTTGCTTGTAATACCCTACCTGGCCACATGGTGTGTTAGGTGGTTGATACCATTGCTTGTAATACCCTACCTGACCACATGGTGTGTTATGTGATTGATACCATTGCTTGTAATACCCTACCTGACCACATGGTGTGTTAGGTGGTTGATACCATTGCTTGTAATACCCTACCTGACCACATGGTGTGTTAGATGGTTGATACCATTGCTTGTAATACCCTACCTGACCACATGGTGTGTTATGTGATTGATACCATTGCTTGTAATACCCTACCTGACCACATGGTGTGTTAGGTGGTTGATACCATTGCTTGTAATACCCTACCTGACCACATGGTGTGTTATGTGATTGATACCATTGCTTGTAATACCCTACCTGGCCACATGGTGTGTTAGGTGGTTGATACCATTACTTGTAATACCCTACCTGGCCACATGGTGCGCTGTTCAGACCGTACATGTACACACACAACACAAAGCCCCACCTAGTGGTAGAAGTGCAATGCGGAGTGAATTGTTTCCTCATGTGTCACCCTGATAGCGCCCGCTGTGATATGGCGGCTGTCACCTGCTGCGATCTGCTGTACATTCCACCCTGGTCAGCGCCTCTAATAGCTCCCGCTATGGCTATTCTTACATGTCCAGTTGGCTTCTTAATTTTAGCCGTGTGTCCCTGATCTTTGGGCACGTTTTAAAGTGACAGGGTGTGAATGTGGCTGAACCTACCATAAGTACATAGGGCTGAGCTGCAGTACCCGCCCCAGCCACAATTGTATGGATGGCGCTTTGAGGTCATCAAATCAGGTCCTTTGCTACAGTCTCATCCTGATCTGCATTAAGTATTCTGCTTGTTTCCTATGTAACTGCAGTATAATACCTGATACAGCTCTGGATGTGACTGCAGTATAATACCTGATACAGCTCTGGATGTGACTGCAGTATAATACCTGATACAGCTCTGGATGTGACTGCAGTATAATACCTGATACAGCTCTGGATGTGACTGTAGTATAATACCTGATACAGCTCTGGATGTGACTGCAGTATAATACCCGATACAGCTCTGGATGTGACTGTAGTATAATACCTGATACAGCTCTGGATGTGACTGCAGTATAATACCTGATACAGCTCTGGATGTGACTGCAGTATAATACCTGATACAGCTCTGGATGTGACTGCAGTATAATACCTGATACAGCTCTGGATGTGACTGTAGTATAATACCTGATACAGCTCTGGATGTGACTGCAGTATAATACCTGATACAGCTCTGGATGTGACTGCAGTATAATACCTGATACAGCTCTGGATGTGACTGTAGTATAATACCTGATACAGCTCTGGATGTGACTGTAGTATAATACCTGATACAGCTCTGGATGTGACTGTAGTATAATACCTGATACAGCTCTGGATGTGACTGCAGTATAATACCTGATACAGCTCTGGATGTGACTGCAGTATAATACCTGATACAGCTCTGGATGTGACTGCAGTATAATACCTGATACAGCTCTGGATGTGACTGCAGTATAATACCTGATACAGCTCTGGATGTGACTGTAGTATAATACCCGATACAGCTCTGGATGTGACTGCAGTATAATACCCGATACAGCTCTGGATGTGACTGCAGTATAATACCTGATACAGCTCTGGATGTGACTGCAGTATAATACCTGATACAGCTCTGGATGTGACTGCAGTATAATACCTGATACAGCTCTGGATGTGACTGCAGTATAATACCTGATACAGCTCTGGATGTGACTGTAGTATAATACCCGATACAGCTCTGGATGTGACTGCAGTATAATACCCGATACAGCTCTGGATGTGACTGCAGTATAATACCTGATACAGCTCTGGATGTGACTGTAGTATAATACCCGATACAGCTCTGGATGTGACTGCAGTATAATACCCGATACAGCTCTGGATGTGACTGCAGTATAATACCTGATACAGCTCTGGATGTGACTGCAGTATAATACCTGATACAGCTCTGGATGTGACTGCAGTATAATACCTGATACAGCTCTGGATGTGACTGCAGTATAATACCTGATACAGCTCTGGATGTGACTGTAGTATAATACCCGATACAGCTCTGGATGTGACTGCAGTATAATACCTGATACAGCTCTGGATGTGACTGCAGTATAATACCTGATACAGCTCTGGATGTGACTGCAGTATAATACCTGATACAGCTCTGGATGTGACTGCAGTATAATACCCGATACAGCTCTGGATGTGACTGCAGTATAATACCTGATACAGCTCTGGATGTGACTGCAGTATAATACCTGATACAGCTCTGGATGTGACTGTAGTATAATACCTGATACAGCTCTGGATGTGACTGTAGTATAATACCCGATACAGCTCTGGATGTGACTGCAGTATAATACCCGATACAGCTCTGGATGTGACTGTAGTATAATACCTGATACAGCTCTGGATGTGACTGCAGTATAATACCTGATACAGCTCTGGATGTGACTGTAGTATAATACCTGATACAGCTCTGGATGTGACTGCAGTATAATACCTGATACAGCTCTGGATGTGACTGCAGTATAATACCTGATACAGCTCTGGATGTGACTGTAGTATAATACCTGATACAGCTCTGGATGTGACTGTAGTATAATACCTGATACAGCTCTGGATGTGTCTGTAGTATAATACCTGATACAGCTCTGGATGTGACTGCAGTATAATACCCGATACAGCTCTAGATGTGACTGCAGTATAATACCCGATACAGCTCTGGATGTGACTGTAGTATAATACCCGATACAGCTCTGGATGTGACTGCAGTATAATACCCGATACAGCTCTGGATGTGACTGTAGTATAATACCCGATACAGCTCTGGATGTGACTGCAGTATAATACCCGATACAGCTCTGGATGTGACTGTAGTATAATACCTGATACAGCTCTGGATGTGACTGTAGTATAATACCTGATACAGCTCTGGATGTGACTGTAGTATAATACCTGATACAGCTCTGGATGTGACTGTAGTATAATACCCGATACAGCTCTGGATGTGACTGCAGTATAATACCCGATACAGCTCTGGATGTGACTGTAGTATAATACCTGATACAGCTCTGGATGTGACTGCAGTATAATACCCGATACAGCTCTGGATGTGACTGCAGTATAATACCCGATACAGCTCTGGATGTGACTGCAGTATAATACCTGATACAGCTCTGGATGTGACTGCAGTATAATACCTGATACAGCTCTGGATGTGACTGCAGTATAATACCCGATACAGCTCTGGATGTGACTGCAGTATAATACCTGATACAGCTCTGGATGTGACTGCAGTATAATACCGGATACAGCTCTGGATGTGACTGTAGTATAATACCTGATACAGCTCTGGATGTGACTGTAGTATAATACCTGATACAGCTCTGGAAGTGACTGTAGTATAATACCCGATACAGCTCTGGATGTGACTGTAGTATAATACCTGATACAGCTCTGGATGTGACTGTAGTATAATACCTGATACAGCTCTGGATGTGACTGCAGTATAATACCCGATACAGCTCTGGATGTGACTGTAGTATAATACCTGATACAGCTCTGGATGTGACTGTAGTATAATACCTGATACAGCTCTGGAAGTGACTGTAGTATAATACCTGATACAGCTCTGGAAGTGACTGTAGTATAATACCTGATACAGCTCTGGATGTGACTGTAGTATAATACCTGATACAGCTCTGGATGTGACTGTAGTATAATACCTGATACAGCTCTGGATGTGACTGTAGTATAATACCTGATACAGCTCTGGATGTGACTGTAGTATAATACCTGATACAGCTCTGGATGTGACTGCAGTATAATACCTGATACAGCTCTGGATGTGACTGCAGTATAATACCTGATACAGCTCTGGATGTGACTGCAGTATAATACCTGATACAGCTCTGGATGTGACTGTAGTATAATACCTGATACAGCTCTGGATGTGACTGTAGTATAATACCTGATACAGCTCTGGATGTGACTGCAGTATAATACCTGATACAGCTCTGGATGTGACTGCAGTATAATACCCGATACAGCTCTGGATGTGACTGTAGTATAATACCCGATACAGCTCTGGATGTGACTGTAGTATAATACCCGATACAGCTCTGGATGTGACTGCAGTATAATACCCGATACAGCTCTGGATGTGACTGCAGTATAATACCCGATACAGCTCTGGATGTGACTGCAGTATAATACCCGATACAGCTCTGGATGTGACTGCAGTATAATACCTGATACAGCTCTGGATGTGACTGCAGTATAATACCTGATACAGCTCTGGATGTGACTGCAGTATAATACCTGATACAGCTCTGGATGTGACTGCAGTATAATACCTGATACAGCTCTGGATGTGACTGCAGTATAATACCTGATACAGCTCTGGATGTGACTGTAGTATAATACCTGATACAGCTCTGGATGTGACTGTAGTATAATACCTGATACAGCTCTGGATGTGACTGCAGTATAATACCCGATACAGCTCTGGATGTGACTGCAGTATAATACCCGATACAGCTCTGGATGTGACTGCAGTATAATACCCGATACAGCTCTGGATGTGACTGTAGTATAATACCCGATACAGCTCTGGATGTGACTGCAGTATAATACCCGATACAGCTCTGGATGTGACTGTAGTATAATACCCGATACAGCTCTGGATGTGACTGCAGTATAATACCCGATACAGCTCTGGATGTGACTGTAGTATAATACCTGATACAGCTCTGGATGTGACTGTAGTATAATACCTGATACAGCTCTGGATGTGACTGCAGTATAATACCCGATACAGCTCTGGATGTGACTGCAGTATAATACCTGATACAGCTCTGGACTGAGTACAGATTTGGGAAGGGACTCAGTGGGTGAGATGAAGCTGGCAGGGCGAGGCGGGTGCAGGGCGCACATCATTGGGGTCTTGTGATGAGGGGTTGGAGGATGTTCGGGCTTCTCTGCAGCTCTTCCTCATCATTACTTGCCCAATTTCCAGATGATTTCAATAGAAACTGTTTTGTTTTTTTGCACAGAATGAAATTGGAATGTAATTGTATATTACAGATAAAACACATCTTTATAGACTTACTTGTACGTGGATGGCGGTAATAACAGGGAGGGGGTAAAATCAACACAGAGAGGGCAGCTGCAAAAGAAGGGGCAACTGCAACAGGGAGAGGGTGGCCACAAGAGGGAGAGGGTGGCCATAAGGGGAAGAGGGCGGCCACAAGAGGGAGAGGGTAGCCATAAGGCGAAGAGAGTGGCCACAAGAGGTAGAGGGCAGCCATAAGGCGAAGAGGGTGGCCACAAGAGGTAGAGGGCAGCCATAACAGGGGGAGGGTGGCCACAAGAGGTAGAGGGCAGCCATAAGGCGAAGAGGGTGGCCACAAGAGGTAGAGGGCAGCCATAACAGGGGGAGGGTGGCCACAAGAGGGAGAGGGCAGCCGTGACCAGGAGAGGATAGTAATACCAGGGAGAGGGCCGCCATTAGAGGATAAGGCAGCTATAACAGGCAGTGAGCCGCTATAACAGGGAGAGGGCAGCTGTAATCGGGAGACGATAGCTGTAACATGTATAGGGGATTGCCATACCATGGAGAGGGCAGCCATAAAGGGAGAGGGCAACCATAACAGGGCAAGGACTGCTGTAACTGGGAAAGCACAGCCAATCCAGGGAGAGGGCGGCCACATGGAGGCGAAGCTGTAACTGGCAAGGTATTGTTGTACCAAGAACAGAGACCAGCCGGGATATCATCACACAACAGAGAAGTGCAAGCTCTTTGGCACAGTCAGATTAATGCAGAAATCCCATCACTACCTGGAACAATGAGGCTTTGCCCTGATTGGGTAAAACTATGGACATGATATACAATGTAGAACTCGCTCGTGTTTATACATGTCAGTGACGCGGGCGAGACGTCAGGTAACATGAGACTGACTGGGACATAGGACAGGTGTGTATTCACACTAGGACACCCGATCTCCTGTATGTAGGGACAGTAGAGTAGCAGACGGAATCAGACGCAGGGAGATGAGATCCTGCGACAGGTAACGTGTATGGATACCTTGTATATCTATGTATCTACTGCGGTGTCATTGTTACATTGTAGGAACCGTACCGCAGCACTGACTACAGGGGGCAGCACATGGCTACATTGTATCAGTCTGAGTAACCAGTCAGAAGTTTCCTTCCCTTGACCCCTGACATCATGTGATTGGTCGCTGTGTGCGGGGGTCACATATTTTGTGACCGTCCTGGATGTAACCAAGGATATGAGGAAGTTCATTTCTAGTATTTAGGAGGTGACAACTTCTGATCTGTAATGTGCCGGGGGGCCGGGGGAGAGGCGTGACCTTCCAGGGTATGTGTGACCTTTAAAGAGGGTCCTTGGCTCGGTAACCACCGCTCGTAGTCGCTGCCGTCACTAATGAGGACAAGTATTTCATCTTCCGTCCGCTGTCATCGGAATCCTGGACATTCATGGCTGCCCCAGAAGTGTCAGCTGACAGAGCCACCCGACCTGTCTGACTGCCCAGAATAGGCCGGGATGGGGTAACATTAGGACAGAGGGGCCGGGGGATGGGCTGCTGGCGGCATCTAAAAGCTTGGATATCTAGAATAGAATAAATTCTTCTGTCTTCTCATTTAGTCATGTAAGGCGTCATTCAGACAGCGACAAGACCGGGCCATGGGGATCTAAGTTTGGGCCGCTTGGGTCGTGTGGAATCTGGGATTGTCACTATAAGGATGATAAAGTCACCCCCACACCATTCAGCTGCTCTCTGGAAAAGAAAAGAGGGAACGATGAGCAGCATCCGGCCACTTGTTCAGAAATATCGCCATAAAGAGCAAAAATAATATAAAAAAAGAGAATAAATAATACTGCCATATAGTGAACAGATAATGCTGTAATATAGAGCACAAATAATACTGCCATGGAGAGCACAAATAATACTGCTATACACAGGACATATATAGCACAATACATAGAACAACTTACACCCAGTACAGAACACAAATAATACTGCCATACAGAACACAGATAATACTGCCATACAGAGGACAGATAATACTGTAATATAGAGCATAAATAATACTGCTATACACAGGACATATATAGCACAATACATAGAACAACTTACACCCAGTACAGAACACAAATAATACTGCCATACAGAGCACAGATAATACTGCCATACAGAGGACAGATAATACTGTAATATAGAGCACAAATAATACTGCTAAATGCAGGACATAGCACAATAGCACAATACATAGAACAACTTACACCGCAGTACAGAACACAAATAATACTGCCATACAGAACGCAGATAATACCGCCATACAGACCACAGATAATACTGCTATACACAGGACAAATATAGCACAATACATAGAACAACTTACACCACAGTACAGAAAACAAATAATATTGCCATACAGAGGACAGATAATGCTGTAATATAGAGCATAAATAATACTGCCATGGAGAGCACAAATAATACTGCTATACACAGGACAAATATAGCACAATACATAGAACAATTTACACCGCAGTACAGAAAACAAATAATACTACCATACAGAGCACAGATAATACTGCTATACACAGGACATATATAGCACAATACATAGAACAACTTATACCGCGGTACAGAACACTAATAAATAATACTACCATACAGAGCACAGATAATACTGTAATATAGAGTATAAATAATACTGCCATACAGAGTACAGATAATAACGCCATACAGAACATGAATAAATACTGCCACAAAGCACCAATTATAAATAATACCGCCATATAGTGTCTGATTAATTGAACCTACATTGTATAAGTTTCCTGGCAACACATTCTGTATATAGCGCTCACATCCCGGGCACTCACGCAGACACGGTTTTTGGTTCACTTGAGGTCTTGTAGGGTGACCATGAAGGTGCGGCCATCTTTCTTCTGACCCCTATTCTCAGGAGACCGTGAGCACTTGAGGGCCGCCTAATACTTCTAGGCTGCACCCCTGGCACCCTGAGGAGCAGCCGTTCTTCTTCCACGGATGATATTTCTAGAATTTCCGGTTCTTTCCTTTGACGAATATGTAGAAGAATTTGGTTGTTTATCCCGTAGCGATCCCTTAATCCGGTCCTGAGAGGCCTAATCCCCGCTGCCGCTGCTGTAATCCTCCTAAGAGTCCGTCCTAGGTTTCCTGCCTGAGTCTGACATCTCCGGGCGCTTTATCCGGGCTAAGATGGCAAAGTCTGGCAATGTTTATCCAGAAATCCCAGATCTGATTCCTCCGACTCCAAGGGCCTACACTTCCCGTGTGATAATCCCGATCCCCCCACATTATCCCATTTTATAATCCTAATTCCTGTATGATCATCCTAATCTCCTGCTCTACATTCACATGTGGAGTTGTCGTCTAACGTTGCAGCAATTTTTACCTTTTTTTTTAGACATAATTGACAATTTTTTTGAATTTTTGCTTCGTTCCCTGTACACAGTCCCTGTTGTGGTGAGCGCAGTCGCAGTCCACTTACCTATCCCGGGCCCCTTCCCAGTCCGCCCATTACTCATGCCTCCAGTCCCTGCACAAGCACTCGTCTACATCATCCCAAAGACTAAACTTTTTGAAATTCCCTCCTTGTAATCCCAGTTTCTTCATCTGTATATGTAGCGTAATAAGTCTCCATTGTTTCCTGCGCTATGCTCTAGGAGGTTGCCTCAGGTCTGTGGTTGTTGTATGTGCCTGTCACGGAGCAAAGGTATACGTCTTCCTCCGGATGGTCTTTTGAATCAACACGGACGCAAGAGGTCGGGAGACAACAGCAATTTATTGTAATCCACAAAGTTAGTAGCCGGCGGCGGTCACATCAACCGTAATAACAATAAGTCCACAGAAGTCACAATCCAATGATAGCTTTGGTTCCTTGGTCCTGTAACTAAATCCTGGCTCTCTACAGAGCTGTGCACAGGCCGGCTAACACATACTAACTGCTAGCTATATACTATATACTAAGACTGTTACACCTATATCTGTGGGGGGGAAGGGCTGAGTCACAGATCCTTCCCCCCTCACCTATACCAAGGAGAGCAGACTCCCTGTCTACTATGGACAATGCACCATCCAACATCTTCTTGGAGACACCGATCAGATTATCTCCACCCATTGTCCTCACTGGTCCTCACTAGTTAGAGGTATTTGCATACAATGTGCTAACACACTAGACCCTAATCAGCCAACTACACATTGATGTATATAACAGGTTAGAGAATACATTCCACATGAAATATATATTACACATTGCCTATAGTATAGACTCTAACCATCCCGTGACAACCCCTCCCCCTCTCAAAACATGTGCATGACACAATTGGCCTACACAGGTAAATTGGGGAATGCACATCAGTCTCTATAGCTCATATGTCCTCCTGCCGGGATAACCCATCTGCGTTCTGGTGTTGGTTCCCTCGGCGGTACTGAATGGTAAAGTTGTAGGGTTGAAGGGCTGGCATCTGGCAGAAAATCCGGTGGATCCTTGTTGGCGTCTCTCTGAGCTTGGCTTCGGGTCACTGCTCCCACAAAGTGGCACTGTAGATTTCCAACATCGTTGCCTAACAGAACATCGGCCGGCAGCCCGCTCATCACACCAATTGTGCATCGTTTTGGTCCATAACCATAGTCGAGTTCCACGGTAGGTTTAGGAATACGTCTCCGAGTACCCCCTGCCAACTCGATAGAAAGGCCAGGGCCCTCCTCTAGGGCCTCAGGTCGAACCACTCGGGGGTCCGCTACCGTTAGGAAAGCTCCCGAGTCCCGGAATCCAACAACTGTTCGGCCATCCAGTAGGACCTCCTGCAAGTGCTTCCGCTGAAGGTTTGCGGGATGTGTGGCGGAAGGCTGAATCCCATAGACCCCTGGAGGTGGAACAGATGGGTCATTCATGGAGTCATCTGGAAATGGGGCCAAACTTTCTGTCCTAGGGGTGGTTCCCAGGTAGTGAATAGGCCGGGATGCCACGGTGGCCTGTGCCCCCATGTTAACAGGGCAACTAGCTTGCAAATGTCCAGGCCGCCCGCACCCAAAACATCTGCGCTCTAGCATTCTTCCAGCAGGTCGTTGTCTAGGGACAGGGTTGTTCATAGCTGGAGGCCGATGGGCTGGGGCAGGGGTAGAGGGGGAATTGTAATCCTGAGGCCGGGCACGAAAGGTGGGTGGCTGGCTGAAGGGTGTCTGGCGGACTGTGGTAGTTTTCCGCTCCTCTGCAAACAACCTCTTCCACTGCGGCTTGATGGTCAGGCCCTCATCTGCAAGGGAAGCAGCTTGCTCAACTGTGGCTGGGTTCCGTTCCAGCACCCACTCACGGATCTCAGCGGGGCACTGGGAAAAGAACTGTTCCTTAAGTATGACTTGGAGGATCTTATCGAATGTGACAGCCTCCTCTCCTTCTAGCCAGCGCTTGCATGCTTGCTTCAACTTGTGGGCGAACATGTGGAAGGAGCTTCCCCCATTGTAAGACAAAGAGCGGAACTGAACTCGGTAGGTCTCTGGAGTGACTGCATAATACTTCTGCACCGCTCTTTTAATGGCCTCATAGTCCTGCTGATCACTAGGGTCCATGGCTCTGAGAGCTTCTGCAGCCCCATCTCGTAGGTGCCCCACCAGATACCGGACCCAATCCTTCTCTGGGACTTCCATCAGGTGGCACTGGTGTTCGAAGTCCTGAAAATATCCATCAACATCCCCAGCCGCTTCCTCAAAGGTCTTGAAGTGTTTATGGGAGACATATGGTGGTTCTCTCACTGTTGGGCTGGGGGTCGACGTTTGATTATAATTCCGCGTAGTTATCTCAGCCATTCGCCTTTCATGCGCCATTCTTTCCTTTTCATGCGCCATTCTCTGTTCCTCCTTCTCCGTTTCCTGAGCCCTCTGTAATGCTCTACTCCTTTGCTCTGCAGTTGCTCCTAGCCCCAGCACTGCCAATTCCTCCTCATACAAAACAACCCATCTGCTCTTTTGGGTCTGTACCTGCCACTCCCGTATCTCTACTGTCTCCTGGGGGCAGCCCTCCTCATGGTCGCTTTGCAGGGTCATCTCCTCCAGTGCCTCGATCAGTTGATCTTTCGTTCTTCCCTGGTAACTCAGGTTTAGTTCCCGGGCCCTTACTTGTAGACTTGCCATAGTCCAGTTCCTGTATTCTGAGGTTGTGGCTCCATTAATCGCTGGGCTGCTGTAGTCCATCTCGCTATCCGCTGTTGATCCCACCGCTGCCACCAGTTGTCACGGAGCAAAGGTATACGTCTTCCTCCGGATGGTCTTTTGAATCAACAGGGACGCAAGAGGTTGGGAGACAACAGCAATTTATTGTAATCCACAAAGTTAGTAGCCGGCGGCGGTCACATCAACCGTAATAACAATAAGTCCACAGAAGTCACAATCCAATGATAGCTTTGACTCCTTGGTCCTGTAACTAAATCCTGGCTCTCTACAGAGCTGTGCACAGGCCGGCTAACACATACTAACTGCTAGCTATATACTATATACTAAGACTGTTACACCTATATCTGTGGGTGGGAAGGGCTGAGTCACAGATCCTTCCCCCCTCACCTATACCAAGGAGAGCAGACTCCCTGTCTCCTGTGGACAATGCACCATCCAACATCTTCTTGGAGACACTGATCAGATTATCTCCACCCATTGTCCTCACTGGTCCTCACTAGTTAGAGGTATTTGCATACAATGTGCTAACACACTAGACCAGTGATGGCGAACCTATGGCACGCGTGCGGTCGCCCGGATCGCTCACCAACAGGGAATCCGGTACAGGATTCCCCGTTGATGAGCGATCACTGCCTTCAGTTGTATGTGCAAATGCACATACAGCTGAAAGCAGTCAGGGTAGGCCGCGGATCGCGCGACCGCGGCCTACACTGGCTGCAGAGTTTGACCTCTGCCCCGACGCGGGCGCGATGACGTCATCAGCGCCGCCAGTGACAAGAAGGTGGATGCCGGCGGCTCTTCAGGGGTGAGTATGAGAGTGGCTCACTGTGTATATGATGTTGGGGGGAGCGCTTATAATACTTGGTGGGGTGTATGATACTGGGGGGGAGTGTATAATACTGGGGGGGCTTATAATACTGGGTGGGGTGTATAATACTGGGGGGAGTGTATAATACTGGGGGGAGTGTATAATACTGAGGGGGCTTATAATACTGGGGGGAGTGTATAATACTGGGGGGAGTGTATAATACTGGGTGGGGTGTATAATACTGAGGGGGCTTATAATACTGGGGGGAGTGTATAATACTGGGGGAGTGTATAATACTGGGGGGAGTGTATAATACTGGGGGAGTGTATAATACTGGGGGAAGTGTATAATACTGGGGGGAGTGTATAATACTGAGGGGGCTTATAATACTGGGTGGAGTGTATAATACTGGGTGGAGTGTATAATACTGGGGGGAGTGTATAATACTGGGGGGAGTGTATAATACTGGGTGGGGTGTATAATACTGGGGGGAGTGTATAATACTGGGGGGAGTGTATAATACTGGGTGGGGTGTATAATACTGGGTGGGGTGTATAATACTGGGGGGAGTGTATAATACTGGGGGGGCTTATAATACTGGGGGGAGTGTATAATACTGGGGGGAGTGTATAATACTGGGGGGAGTGTATAATACTGGGTGGGGTGTATAATACTGGGGGGAGTGTATAATACTGGGGGGAGTGTATAATACTGGGTGGGGTGTATAATACTGGGTGGGGTGTATAATACTGGGGGGAGTGTATAATACTGAGGGGGCTTATAATACTGGGGGGAGTGTATAATACTGGGGGAGTGTATAATACTGGGGGGAGTGTATAATACTGGGGGAGTGTATAATACTGGGGGAAGTGTATAATACTGGGGGGAGTGTATAATACTGAGGGGGCTTATAATACTGGGTGGAGTGTATAATACTGGGTGGAGTGTATAATACTGGGGGGAGTGTATAATACTGGGGGGGCTTATAATACTGGGGGGAGTGTATAATACTGGGGGGAGTGTATAATACTGGGGGGAGTGTATAATACTGGGTGGGGTGTATAATACTGGGGGGAGTGTATAATACTGGGGGGAGTGTATAATACTGGGTGGGGTGTATAATACTGGGTGGGGTGTATAATACTGGGGGGAGTGTATAATACTGAGGGGGCTTATAATACTGGGGGGAGTGTATAATACTGGGGGGGCTTATAATACTGGGGTGGCTTATAATACTGGGGGGTGTACTAAAGAGCATATAATACTGGGGGGGGGGCTATTTATAAGCACACAATACTGTGTGTGGATGCCACTGTGGAGCATATAATCCTGTGGGGGGGGACACCTACTGCGGAGCATATAACACTGGGGGGCTACTGTGGTACTGTGGAGAATATAATATTGTGTGGTGGGCCCACTGCAGAGCATATAATACTGTCTGGGGTCCCCTCACTATTTATATCACACAGTATCTGTTTTATAGCAGACGTGATATTAGTCCAGGATGTAAGAATATTACACGCTCACTATAAAACAGATCCTGTGCGATGTAAATAGTGAAAATTAATTGTTCAAAGTACCAAATGCCGAGACCTTTACATTTCAGTACAACGTTGTTTGTATTATTGAAAGCTCTGTAAGGCCGGGTTCACACGGAGTTACGTGCCGCGAGATTTGGCACGTAGACGCCGCGTGACACTTTGCGTGCCGTACACGCTCCCATTGAGTTCAATGGGAGCGGGGAGCGTATGCGCCGCGCTAGTTTGCGGCCGTGCATTTATTCACGGCCGCAAACTAGCGCAGCGCATACGCTCCCCGCTCCCATTGAACTCAATGGGAGCGTGTACGGCACGCAAAGGGTCACGCGGCGTCTACGTGCCAAATCTCGCGGCACGTAACTCCGTGTGAACTCCCCCTAAAGCCCCACATGACTGTAATTTTTGGTCAGTAACTGTCCGCAATTGTGGATCCGCATAGTATTAAGTCTATATTGTCGTGTTGGCACTCCGCGAAAATTTTGTGGGTTTTGGGTTGCAGTTTGGGCACTCGGTCTCTAAAAGGTTCGCCATCACTGCACTAGACCCTAATCAGCCAACTACACATTGATGTATATAACAGGTTAGAGAATACATTCCACATGAAATATATATTACACATTGCCTATAGTATAGACTCTCACCATCCCGTGACAGTGCCCCCCTCCCAAAGGAACAGGGCAAAAAAGTGGTCATTTATCATGGTCTCGGATTGTGGGTCTGACACCTGGAACCCCCACCGATCAGCTGATATCTGCACCGCAGGACAACCACTGCACACTGCGTACCTCGCAACCGGCTTCACCATTCACCCCCATAGATGCGGACAGCTACTGAGGAGGAATAGGGTCACAGGGAGGGGAAATTGTACCGTCTGGGGGCCGTATAGGGGACCAATATACTGTGCAGGGGCCACAAAGGGAAAATATACTGTGTAGGGAGGGGTCATAAGGACGACCATTATACTGTGCGGGGGCCACAAAGGGAAAATATACTGTGTGGGGAGGAGTCATAAGGAGGACCATTATATTGTGTAGGGGGCCACAAGTGAAAATTAAAGTATTTTGAGGGAATTAAGGAAATTTTATTAAGCGAGGGCCACAATGGAGATCATTATACTGTGTGGGGGCCACAAGGGGATATTATACCATGTGGAGGGCCAGAGCAGGGGAACTTTACTACGTAGGGGGCACAGGGGAGACCATTATTCTGTGTGGGGGTCACAAGGAGACATTATACTGTGGTTGGTCACAAGGGGGCATTAGACTGAGTGGGGCCACAAGGGGGCATTATAAGAGGGACAACTATACTGTGGGGGCCACAGTGGGCATACCATTCTATGGCGGGCAATAAAGTGGCATAATACCGTGTGGGTTCCACTAATGGGGCATTATACTGTGTAAAGGCACAAAGGGATTGAATGGGATTAGGTGGGTGGTTAGATTGTGGTTGGAGTTGAGCTGATTTTAAAATCCGATTTTAAATAATTTTCCAGCCGATCCCGAAATTTGTTCGATCGCCGATCGGGATCCGATCTTTCCCGAACCTGTGGTTTATCATAAGTAAATTTCTGTCGGCCCCCGCTGATGTGACAATGATGGCCGGAGCGCTCGGGGTCTCAGTCTCTTATGGGCAATGGGTTTAGCGGTTTCTCTCATAGATCCTCCCTGGTGTGCTGTGGGTCCAGTAGGTGGCGCTGCCTCAGTTGGGCACAATCCCAGTGTTACTCACCTATCCTGGGCTTCAGGCCTCTCAAATGGTCAAACACTGCTGAAGCCTTTAATTGGGCAAAGTATAATAATAGTTTGTGATTGGCAAAATCCAACAATTTCGGCTTCAGTCAAAGCCGGAATTTTGGGAAAATTTGTACCAGATACCATAGAGGCCAATACGGGATATTATACTATGTGGAGGGGCCGCTATGGAATATTATACTGGGACATTACTCTTAAAGGGGTTGTTCAAGAATTGGACAGACTTGAGACGGACCCGGGCCAGCGGCCTAAAGTCATATATATGAAGGCAGGATATAGTGTGGGGGTAAATTGGGCTTTTATACAATAATCTTAATTCCTGTATAATCCATCCCACACAATAATCCGGGTCCCAATGTTCGTGAGTGTGATTGGTTGCAATCCAAAATCTCCAAACCTCCGATATTGTTGATCTTGGGTCTTATCATAGGGATTGCTGACCACAGATCATGGCACCGCTATACAGTCAATCTGGTGGAGGATGTTCATGACATACAGTATATCCCATATACACAGACTATTATGGCTGCCGCTCCGGATAACACTCCGCGCTCCTCTCCGGAACGTGAGCTGGTGCTGATAATAAAGGAGAACAATCGTCCTCATCATGTGACCGCGCACTCCCCATACGCCAATGTGCACTTAGCGCCCAGCATGTGGGTAATCCTAACCATAAAGGATGTTTATGTGATAATAATCAGACGGGTGATTGTGGCGTCGTAGAAATGTATCGTAACGAGTAACGTTTATATAAACGACCCCGCCGGACCAGACACGAGACCCCCGCAGACTAATCTTGGCTCAATAAAATGAAATGGGCGATTGTGGGGCCATAAAGGAGCCTTATATTAAAATAAAGAAGACATCAGGGATGAGCGCAAATACCTTATATACATCATGATCTGCGGTGTGTTAATATTCCTAGAGAATATTACTCTGCAATCCCACTTGTATATTACTATAAAAATTCATAGTACTCCTGGTAGTATATTACTATATATCCTCCTAGTACACCCTGTAGTATATTACTATATATCCTCCTATTACACCCTGTAGTATATTACTATATATCCTCCTAGTACACCCTGTAGTATATTACTATATATCCTCCTATTACACCCTGTAGTATATTACTATATATCCTCCTATTACACCCTGTAGTATATTACTATATATCCTCCTATTACACCCTGTAGTATATTACTATATATCCTCCTATTACACCCTGTAGTATATTACTATATATCCTCCTATTACACCCTGTAGTATATTACTATATATCCTCCTAGTACACCCTGTAGTATATTACTATATATCCTCCTAGTACAGCCTGTAGTATATTACTATATATCCTCCTAGTACTGCATGTAGTATATTACTATATATCCTCCTAGTACACCCTGTAGTATATTACTATATATCCTCCTAGTACACCCTGTAGTATATTACTATATATCCTCCTATTACACCCTGTAGTATATTACTATATATCCTCCTATTACACCCTGTAGTATATTACTATATATCCTCCTATTACACCCTGTAGTATATTACTATATATCCTCCTAGTACACCCTGTAGTATATTACTATATATCCTCCTAGTACACCCTGTAGTATATTACTATATATCCTCCTATTACACCCTGTAGTATATTACTATATATCCTCCTATTACACCCTGTAGTATATTACTATATATCCTCCTAGTACACCCTGTAGTATATTACTATATATCCTCCTAGTACTCCTGGTAGTATATTACTATATATCCTCCTAGTACACCCTGTAGTATATTACTATATATCCTCCTATTACACCCTGTAGTATATTACTATATATCCTCCTATTACACCCTGTAGTATATTACTATATATCCTCCTATTACACCCTGTAGTATATTACTATATATCCTCCTAGTACACCCTGTAGTATATTACTATATATCCTCCTAGTACACCCTGTAGTATATTACTATATATCCTCCTATTACACCCTGTAGTATATTACTATATATCCTCCTATTACACCCTGTAGTATATTACTATATATCCTCCTAGTACAGCCTGTAGTATATTACTATATATCCTCCTAGTACTCCTGGTAGTATATTACTATATATCCTCCTAGTACACCCTGTAGTATATTACTATATATCCTCCTATTACACCCTGTAGTATATTACTATATATCCTCCTATTACACCCTGTAGTATATTACTATATATCCTCCTATTACACTCTGTAGTATATTACTATTTATCCTCCTAGTACTCCCGGTAGTATATTACTATATATCCTCCTAGTACACCTTGCAGTATATTACTATATATCCTCCTAGTACTGCCTGTAGTATATTACTATATATCCTCCTATTACACCCTGTAGTATATTACTATATATCCTCCTAGTACAGCCTGTAGTATATTACTATATATCCTCCTAGTACTGCCTGTAGTATATTACTATATATCCTCCTAGTACTCCCTGTAGTATATTACTATATATCCTCCTAGTACTCCCTGTAGTATATTACTATATATCCTCCTAGTACTCCCTGTAGTATATTACTATATATCCTCCTAGTACTGCCTGTAGTATATTACTATATATCCTCCTAGTACAGCCTGTAGTATATTACTATATATCCTCCTAGTACACCCTGTAGTATATTATTATATATCCTCCTAGTACTGCCTGTAGTATATTACTATATATCCTCCTAGTACAGCCTGTAGTATATTACTATATATCCTCCTAGTACTGCCTGTAGTATATTACTATATATCCTCCTAGTACTCCCTGTAGTATATTACTATATATCCTCCTAGTACACCCTGCAGTATATTACTATATATCCTCCTAGTACTCCTGGTAGTATATTACTATATATCCTCCTAGTACACCCTGTAGTATATTACTATATATCCTCCTATTACACCCTGTAGTATATTACTATATATCCTCCTAGTACACCCTGTAGTATATTACTATATATCCTCCTATTACACCCTGTAGTATATTACTATATATCCTCCTATTACACCCTGTAGTATATTACTATATATCCTCCTATTACACCCTGTAGTATATTACTATATATCCTCCTATTACACCCTGTAGTATATTACTATATATCCTCCTATTACACCCTGTAGTATATTACTATATATCCTCCTAGTACACCCTGTAGTATATTACTATATATCCTCCTAGTACAGCCTGTAGTATATTACTATATATCCTCCTAGTACTGCATGTAGTATATTACTATATATCCTCCTAGTACACCCTGTAGTATATTACTATATATCCTCCTAGTACACCCTGTAGTATATTACTATATATCCTCCTATTACACCCTGTAGTATATTACTATATATCCTCCTATTACACCCTGTAGTATATTACTATATATCCTCCTATTACACCCTGTAGTATATTACTATATATCCTCCTAGTACACCCTGTAGTATATTACTATATATCCTCCTAGTACACCCTGTAGTATATTACTATATATCCTCCTATTACACCCTGTAGTATATTACTATATATCCTCCTATTACACCCTGTAGTATATTACTATATATCCTCCTAGTACAGCCTGTAGTATATTACTATATATCCTCCTAGTACTCCTGGTAGTATATTACTATATATCCTCCTAGTACACCCTGTAGTATATTACTATATATCCTCCTATTACACCCTGTAGTATATTACTATATATCCTCCTATTACACCCTGTAGTATATTACTATATATCCTCCTATTACACCCTGTAGTATATTACTATATATCCTCCTAGTACACCCTGTAGTATATTACTATATATCCTCCTAGTACACCCTGTAGTATATTACTATATATCCTCCTATTACACCCTGTAGTATATTACTATATATCCTCCTATTACACCCTGTAGTATATTACTATATATCCTCCTAGTACAGCCTGTAGTATATTACTATATATCCTCCTAGTACTCCTGGTAGTATATTACTATATATCCTCCTAGTACACCCTGTAGTATATTACTATATATCCTCCTATTACACCCTGTAGTATATTACTATATATCCTCCTATTACACCCTGTAGTATATTACTATATATCCTCCTATTACACTCTGTAGTATATTACTATTTATCCTCCTAGTACTCCCGGTAGTATATTACTATATATCCTCCTAGTACACTTTGCAGTATATTACTATATATCCTCCTAGTACTGCCTGTAGTATATTACTATATATCCTCCTATTACACCCTGTAGTATATTACTATATATCCTCCTAGTACAGCCTGTAGTATATTACTATATATCCTCCTAGTACTGCCTGTAGTATATTACTATATATCCTCCTAGTACTCCCTGTAGTATATTACTATATATCCTCCTAGTACTCCCTGTAGTATATTACTATATATCCTCCTAGTACTCCCTGTAGTATATTACTATATATCCTCCTAGTACTGCCTGTAGTATATTACTATATATCCTCCTAGTACAGCCTGTAGTATATTACTATATATCCTCCTAGTACACCCTGTAGTATATTATTATATATCCTCCTAGTACTGCCTGTAGTATATTACTATATATCCTCCTAGTACAGCCTGTAGTATATTACTATATATCCTCCTAGTACTGCCTGTAGTATATTACTATATATCCTCCTAGTACTCCCTGTAGTATATTACTATATATCCTCCTAGTACACCCTGCAGTATATTACTATATATCCTCCTAGTACTGCCTGTAGTATATTACTATATATCCTCCTATTACACCCTGTAGTATATTACTATATATCTTCCTAGTACACCCTGTAGTATATTACTATTTATCCTCCTAGTACTCCCGGTAGTATATTACTATATATCCTCCTAGTACACCCTGTAGTATATTACTATATATCCTCCTAGTACACCCTGTAGTATATTACTATATATCCTCCTAGTACACCCTGTAGTATATTACTATATATCCTCCTAGTACACCCTGTAGTATATTACTATATATCCTCCTAGTACACCCTGTAGTATATTACTATATATCCTCCTAGTACTCCCTGTAGTATATTACTATATATCCTCCTAGTACTCCCTGTAGTATATTACTATATATCCTCCTAGTACTCCCTGTAGTATATTACTATATATCCTCCTAGTACACCCTGTAGTATATTACTATATATCCTCCTAGTACTCCCTGTAGTATATTACTATATATCCTCCTAGTACACCCTGTAGTATATTACTATATATCCTCCTATTACACCCTGTAGTATATTACTATATATCCTCCTAGTACTGCCTGTAGTATATTACTATATATCCTCCTATTACACCCTGTAGTATATTACTATATATCCTCCTAGTACTCCCTGTAGTATATTACTATATATCCTCCTATTACACCCTGTAGTATATTACTATATATCCTCCTATTACACCCTGTAGTATATTACTATATATCCTCCTATTACACCCTGTAGTATATTACTATATATCCTCCTATTACACCCTGTAGTATATTACTATATATCCTCCTAGTACACCCTGTAGTATATTACTATATATCCTCCTAGTACAGCCTGTAGTATATTACTATATATCCTCCTAGTACTGCATGTAGTATATTACTATATATCCTCCTAGTACACCCTGTAGTATATTACTATATATCCTCCTAGTACACCCTGTAGTATATTACTATATATCCTCCTATTACACCCTGTAGTATATTACTATATATCCTCCTATTACACCCTGTAGTATATTACTATATATCCTCCTATTACACCCTGTAGTATATTACTATATATCCTCCTAGTACACCCTGTAGTATATTACTATATATCCTCCTAGTACACCCTGTAGTATATTACTATATATCCTCCTATTACACCCTGTAGTATATTACTATATATCCTCCTATTACACCCTGTAGTATATTACTATATATCCTCCTAGTACAGCCTGTAGTATATTACTATATATCCTCCTAGTACTCCTGGTAGTATATTACTATATATCCTCCTAGTACACCCTGTAGTATATTACTATATATCCTCCTATTACACCCTGTAGTATATTACTATATATCCTCCTATTACACCCTGTAGTATATTACTATATATCCTCCTATTACACCCTGTAGTATATTACTATATATCCTCCTAGTACACCCTGTAGTATATTACTATATATCCTCCTAGTACACCCTGTAGTATATTACTATATATCCTCCTATTACACCCTGTAGTATATTACTATATATCCTCCTATTACACCCTGTAGTATATTACTATATATCCTCCTAGTACAGCCTGTAGTATATTACTATATATCCTCCTAATACTCCTGGTAGTATATTACTATATATCCTCCTAGTACACCCTGTAGTATATTACTATATATCCTCCTATTACACCCTGTAGTATATTACTATATATCCTCCTATTACACCCTGTAGTATATTACTATATATCCTCCTATTACACTCTGTAGTATATTACTATTTATCCTCCTAGTACTCCCGGTAGTATATTACTATATATCCTCCTAGTACACCTTGCAGTATATTACTATATATCCTCCTAGTACTGCCTGTAGTATATCACTATATATCCTCCTATTACACCCTGTAGTATATTACTATATATCCTCCTAGTACAGCCTGTAGTATATTACTATATATCCTCCTAGTACTGCCTGTAGTATATTACTATATATCCTCCTAGTACTCCCTGTAGTATATTACTATATATCCTCCTAGTACTCCCTGTAGTATATTACTATATATCCTCCTAGTACTCCCTGTAGTATATTACTATATATCCTCCTAGTACTGCCTGTAGTATATTACTATATATCCTCCTAGTACAGCCTGTAGTATATTACTATATATCCTCCTAGTACACCCTGTAGTATATTATTATATATCCTCCTAGTACTGCCTGTAGTATATTACTATATATCCTCCTAGTACAGCCTGTAGTATATTACTATATATCCTCCTAGTACTGCCTGTAGTATATTACTATATATCCTCCTAGTACTCCCTGTAGTATATTACTATATATCCTCCTATTACACCCTGTAGTATATTACTATATATCTTCCTAGTACACCCTGTAGTATATTACTATTTATCCTCCTAGTACTCCCGGTAGTATATTACTATATATCCTCCTAGTACACCCTGTAGTATATTACTATATATCCTCCTAGTACACCCTGTAGTATATTACTATATATCCTCCTAGTACACCCTGTAGTATATTACTATATATCCTCCTAGTACACCCTGTAGTATATTACTATATATCCTCCTAGTACACCCTGTAGTATATTACTATATATCCTCCTAGTACTCCCTGTAGTATATTACTATATATCCTCCTAGTACTCCCTGTAGTATATTACTATATATCCTCCTAGTACTCCCTGTAGTATATTACTATATATCCTCCTAGTACACCCTGTAGTATATTACTATATATCCTCCTAGTACTCCCTGTAGTATATTACTATATATCCTCCTAGTACACCCTGTAGTATATTACTATATATCCTCCTATTACACCCTGTAGTATATTACTATATATCCTCCTATTACACCCTGTAGTATATTACTATATATCCTCCTAGTACAGCCTGTAGTATATTACTATATATCCTCCTAGTACTGCCTGTAGTATATTACTATATATCCTCCTATTACACCCTGTAGTATATTACTATATATCCTCCTAGTACTCCCTGTAGTATATTACTATATATCCTCCTAGTACACCCTGTAGTATATTACTATATATCCTCCTAGTACTCCCTGTAGTATATTACTATATATCCTCCTAGTACTCCCTGTAGTATATTACTATATATCCTCCTAGTACACCCTGTAGTATATTACTATATATCCTCCTAGTACTCCCTGTAGTATATTACTATATATCCTCCTAGTACACCCTGTAGTATATTACTATATATCCTCCTATTACACCCTGTAGTATATTACTATATATCCTCCTAGTACTGCCTGTAGTATATTACTATATATCCTCCTATTACACCCTGTAGTATATTACTATATATCCTCCTAGTACTCCCTGTAGTATATTACTATATATCCTCCTAGTACACCCTGTAGTATATTACTATATATCCTCCTAGTACACCCTGTAGTATATTACTATATATCCTCCTAGTACTCCCTGTAGTATATTACTATATATCCTCCTAGTACACCCTGTAGTATATTACTATATATCCTCCTAGTACAGCCTGTAGTATATTACTATATATCCTCCTATTACACCCTGTAGTATATTACTATATATCCTCCTAGTACACCCTGTAGTATATTACTATATATCCTCCTATTACACCCTGTAGTATATTACTATATATCCTCCTATTACACCCTGTAGTATATTACTATATATCCTCCTAGTACTGCCTGCAGTATATTACTATATATCCTCCTAGTACACCCTGTAGTATATTACTATATATCCTCCTATTACACCCTGTAGTATATTACTATATATCCTCCTATTACACTCTGTAGTATATTACTATGTATCCTCCTAGTACTCCCGGTAGTATATTACTATATATCCTCCTAGTACACCTTGCAGTATATTACTATATATCCTCCTAGTACTGCCTGTAGTATATTACTATATATCCTCCTAGTACTCCCTGTAGTGTATTATTATATATCCTCCTAGTACTGCATGTAGTATATTACTATATATCCTCCTAGTACACCCTGTAGTATATTACTATATATCCTCCTAGTACACCCTGTAGTATATTACTATATATCCTCCTAGTACACCCTGTAGTATATTACTATATATCCTCCTAGTACTGCATGTAGTATATTACTATATATCCTCCTAGTACACCCTGTAGTATATTACTATATATCCTCCTAGTACTCCCGGTAGTATATTACTATATATCCTCCTAGTACACCCTGTAGTATATTACTATATATCCTCCTAGTACACCCTGTAGTATATTACTATATATCCTCCTAGTACTCCCGGTAGTATATTACTATATATCCTCCTAGTACTCCCTGTAGTGTATTATTATATATCCTCCTAGTACTGCATGTAGTATATTACTATATATCCTCCTATTACACCCTGTAGTATATTACTATATATCCTCCTAGTACTCCCGGTAGTATATTACTATATATCCTCCTAGTACACCCTGTAGTATATTACTATATATCCTCCTAGTACACCCTGTAGTATATTACTATATATCCTCCTAGTACACCCTGTAGTATATTACTATATATCCTCCTAGTACTCCCTGTAGTGTATTATTATATATCCTCCTAGTACTCCCTATAGTATATTTCTATATAACTTTCTAGTACACTCTGTATACTGAGCTGTGTATCTAATGAAGTCAATGGGAGCTGCTTTTTACGCGCTCATTCTGAATGTGTTTTTACGATCAGAATGAGCGCAGCGTAACTCCTTGTGAAGAGTGTTATAATATACTTGGGTTCTCCATGTGACACTAAGCTGTAACACAAGCCTGCAGTTCCTCCACTTTACAACAAGGCCTGAAATGTGGTATAACTGGCGCCCTCTAGTGGGGTAAGAAGCCTTTATAATGAGCGTTATCGCGGCATAAATGATGATTATACCTACTGAAGCGCAACAACTAATCCGGGGATAAACGTCCCCAAAATACCGAAATCTGAGGTAATTACTGAGAACTCAGAGGGAAAGTACACAAAAAATACTGGAAATGGAAATACTGATATGAGGAGCCACCAGCAGTCCTATGTAACACCACAGATAACACAGTGATAACTCTCTGAGTACAGGTAATGTAGTAGATGTCACCGGCAGTCCTATGTAACACCACAGATAACTCTCTATATACAGGTAATGTAGTAGATGTCACCGGCAGTCCTATGTAACACCACAGATAACTCTCTATATACAGGTAATGTAGTAGATGTCACCGGCAGTCCTATGTAACACCACAGATAACTCTCTATATACAGGTAATGTAGTTGATGTCACCGGCAGTCCCATGTAACACCACAGATAACACAGTGATAACTCTCTGAGTA